>NW_017731427.1:975448-977026 GCF_001890085.2 Hipposideros armiger
CCGGGTCCTTGCATGCATTAGGATGCTGTCTCCAGAGGGGACAAGACCGGACTGCAAGCAGTCGTGATGGACTTGAACTGGGAAAATGGTGAACGTACCTAGCTTTCATTTTCAATTAAGAAAAACTGTATGCAAACCAAAACCGTATCAAATATTAGGCAGAAAGGAGATAATTCTTAACAGTCAGACATTAAAAAATAAATATCAATGTAAAATTTGGTTCCATCTTACATAAATTAAGACTTAATCATGTATTTCAACCTTTATCAACTGTAATTGTGACATTTCTTTCTTTACGTCACTGCCAATTTCGTACCTACAGAAAACCCTGCTTTCTGTTTTGTGGAAATATACAGTTGTTAGGCTTCATTATGTTAAAATCTTTATGACTCACCCACCAAATGGAATTTTATAATAAAAGCCTTTAAAGCACAGTTATTTAATCAATTACAGCCTAATGATTGTGGTTTTAATTTGCGAACTACAAAAATGTGCTATTTTGCAAACTTTTTATTTAGCGGTAATTGTGCAGTTGTGGGAAGTCCCACAGTGAGAGCCCGTGCAGTGTGCCCTCAGCTGCCCCCAGTGGCCTGACTGTGGAACGGGGCCATGGCCAGGACGGCCACTGATGCAATGCAACGACTTTGGATTCCACCAGCTGTACGCGCGTGTGTATATGTGAGTGGGCTTAGCTCTTTGCAATTTTATCACACGTGTAGACTTGTGTGAGCACCGCTGCTGTGGAGAAACAGGACGACAAAGGACTCTCAGATGGTCCCACGGCACAGCCCTCCCCTCTCCACTCGTGAGCGTGCTCTCAACCACCAATCTTCCATGCATCTTCGTAATTTTGTCATTTCGAAGTGACACATATGTGGGATTATACAGTATGCTTATCTTGAGACTAGCTTTTTTTCGTGTAGCATAATTAATTCCTGCAAGATCCATCCAAGTGGTTGTGTAGCAATAGTTCCTTTTGATGCAAAGTGGTTTTCCATTCTGTGGATGGACCAGCATTTGTTTAACCATTCACCCTCTGACAGACATCTGGGTTGTTTCCAGCTTGGTGTTATTACAAATAAAGGTGTTGAGAACATCTGTGGGCAGATTTTTGTGTGAATATAAGTTTTCACTTCTCTTGGGGTAAATGCCTGGGAAGGCAATTGCTGGTCTTACAGGAAGTAGGGTTTTAGATTTTAAAGAAAATTCCAAACTGTTTCCAAGAGTAGCTGTACCATTTTACATCCCCACCAGCCAAGCTTAAGTGACCCAGTTTCTTTGCATCCTCGCCAGCATTTGATGTTGTCATTGTTTCCTTTGTTGTTGTCTGTGTGTGTCTGTGTTTTTAAGCCATTCTAATACGTGTGTGGTGATGTCTTGCTGTGGCTTTAATTTGCATTTCTCTAACGGCTACCGATACTGCACGTCTTTCATAGGCTTATTTGCTGACTGTGTTTCCTCTTCAGAATGATGTCTTCTCATGTCTTTTGCCCATTTTCTAATTGGGTTGTCTGCTTTTTCAACTATTTCCTCCGAGAGTCTTCTATATATTCTAGGTACTATCATTAATCAGACATG
>NW_017731427.1:982561-987385 GCF_001890085.2 Hipposideros armiger
GGGGTGCGGGGCGCGGCCGGCGGCGGGGTCGCGCATGGGGCAGGCCTTTGTGGCCTGTCTGTGCGGACAAGCCTCTGAATGCGCGGCGGGTGACACCTGCTGTGTTTTTGTCTCCTCCTTGCAGCTGGAAGGCACGCAGCAGTTTTTCTTTGCTCTTTCCCTCTGGCGCTGGGGGAGCAGAGGGCCGAGATTCCTCTGAGCTTCTTCTCTGAAGCTGCAAGGCTGACGCGCGCTGCAGGTGGGCAGCCTCCCGGTGGCCCCTCGCCCTGCCCGGAGCCCCCCACCCGACCGGGCTCGGGGCCGGAGAGGCTCCTGTGTCCCTGCCACCTTCCACTGTGCCAGGTGACCTCAGAAGACTGACAGCTAAAGCGCCCAGCGCAGTGTAAATGAGCCCCATTCATTTCCTGCCGCTGGCATATGGCGTGCCATTGTCCTCGGTCACCGAGGCAGAAGTGATGCAATTTGTTGGCATGTCCTGCCCCGGCACAGACTATCCACCCCACTGAGCCCCCAAGAAAACAACAGAAGCCGTAAAGGGCAGCCAAAACCTTCACAGCTTCATCACAGCCGCCCACACGGCCCAGGGACAGAAAGACGCCTCCCACGCGCGCCTGTGTCTGTGCCTGTGGAGGGAGGCAGGGGTCTCACAGCGCCTCACCTCTCTGTCTGTTTGTCCGTGTCTGTCTCTCTGTCTGTCTGTCTCTGTCTCTCTCACTAGGAAGAACGTCCACGCCAACGCTATTTGAGGAAACGTTCTCAGGAAATCCTTTGGGACAGCCTTCCATGTGTACCTCTCCTGTTTCTACGTTGTCTTCTTCCTAACAATACAGAACACAGCAAACAAACAAACAAACAAAACATGGGATTTAAATGCATCTTCAATGACAGGAAACAAAGTCCACCTCATATGCGTCACATCCGAAAAGATGGAGGCTGTGAAAAGGCCCAGCTACCGTTCCACGTGACAGGAAAGGACAAGCTGACACGTCCTGTAGGGCAAACACATCCACAAAGTGTCTGAACGGGTGCTTGGCGGCTGGGCTGTTCCAGGCTCCCGCCCCGTGGGGTGGAGTTTGCACAACAACCCACTTTCGTGTCTGAAGCCAGTTTGAAAACAGGCAGAAGTGTTTTGCTCCATGTGGTTTGAATTTTCACAGCGGTGACAATAATATCCTAACATCCGAGGCTGGTNCTTATGTATAAGTCTGCAATCAGTTTTGAGTTAATTTTTGCATAAGGTGTGAGGTTTAGATTGAGGTTCATTTGTTCTTGTCCAGAAATCATATGGGCCTTGAGATTTATTTTGGGGGGAACTTTTTAATGACAAATATGATTTCTGTAATAGTTATAAAACTCCTCAGATTATCTCTCTCATCTTGGTTGGGTTTTGACACATTTTGGGCTTTAAGAAAGTGGTCCATTTTTTTCTTGTTGAATTTATGAGCGTGAATTTGTTGGCAGCGTCCCCTTATCATTTTAATGGCTGCAAAACCTGTGGTGACACCTCTGTTTGAGTCTTGATGTTGGTGATTTTTCTTCTTCCCTTTAACTTCTTTAATCTTCCTAAAGGTGATTAATTATTGATATATTTGAAGAATCAGCTTTTTGTCATTGATTTTCTCTATTGCTTTCCTGCTTTTAATTTTCTTGTTTTCTGCACTTTTCTTTATTATGTTCTTTCCTCTGCTTGCTTTGGTTTATTTTGCTCTTCTCTTTCTAGTTCTTGAGGTTGGGATTTAGATTATTCATCTGAGACCTTTTCTTTTCTCCAGTGTAAGCATTTAGTGCTATACATTTCCCTCTTGGAACTGCTTTGACTGTATCCCACATCTTTTGACTTATTTTACTCTCATTTTTATTTAGTTGTTTGCAGAGAACACCTTTAGAATCATAGTTTCTTCCCAGTGGATTCATTCTTAATCAAAATGTAATATCCCTCATTGTGTCTCATAATTTTTTTTGCTCATAAGCATGATTGTACTATAGCCAGTCTTATTTTTAAAAAGTTAATATTTGCATGGTATGTCTTTTTCCATCCTCTTACTTTCAAAACTACCTAGACTGTAGTTTAAGTGAGTTTCTTGTCATGTTTTTCTCTTTTAATCCATTCTGCTAATCTCTGTCTTTTAATTGGTGCGTTTAGACCATCTGCATACATGGTAAGCAGCGACATGGCTATGTTCAGACTTATGTCTGCCATTTTATCATTTGCTTTCTGTTTGTATTCCTTGTTTCTCATTCTTCTATTTCTCTTTCCTTGCCTTTCTGTGGGTTACACGACCGTGTTTTACGGTTGCATGTTGAGTTATTGGTAGTGTTTTTGGGTGCGTTGCTTTGTATAGTTTTGTTCGTGGTTACCCTGGATATTGTAACACACGTGAGTGTTATCACAGCCTGCTGGCACTGACAGCTCACTACTTCGTGTGACGTGTAGGGCCTTACATCCATTTCGGTTCCATCACCTTCCCCACTTTTTAAATATAATTGTCCTGAGTATCTCCTCTGTGTACACTGAACTCCATATTAATTGGTATTATAGTTTTTGCTTCAACCATCAAATATGATTTAAGAAATTCATAAGCAGATAGTATACCCTTATTTTTACCCATTCTAATACTTATTTTTCCTTTCTGAAGTTCCAAGGTTCCTTCTGTGATCATTTTTTTTCTATTTAGATAATTTCCTTTAGTCATTTTTAAGGATGTTTTTGCTAGTGACACTTCTTTCTTCCTCTTAAAATGTTTTTATTCTCTCTCCTTCCTGAAGGATTTTTTGAAGGATATAGAATTCATGGTTGACAGTTCCTTTCTTTGGCATTTGAAAACATTGCATTCCTTCTTCCAGGTCTCAATGGTTTCAGGTGAGAAATAATCTGTCATTGAAATGGGTGTTCCTCTGAAGCTGATGTGCCATTTCTCTCTGGTCTGGTTGCTTTCAAGATTTTATCTCTGTCTTTATATTGCAAAGTTTGATTATGACGTATCTTGACATGGATTTCTTTGGGTTTATCCCATTTTTTATTCACTCATCTTCTTCAATATGTAATGTTAATGTGTTTTGCAAAATTTGGGAAGTTTCAGCCATTTTTCCTTTGAATTCTTTTTTTCGTTCCATTTCTCTCCTCTCCTTCTGGGACTCCAACGGCAGGAATGTTAGCTCTTTTCTTATTGTTCAACAGGTCGCTGGTACTCTTTTCATTTCTTTCAACGCTTTTTCTCTCTATTGTTCAGACTGGGTAAATCCTCGTGTTCTGTCCTCAGTCTCATTGACTTTCAGCTCTCCCACAGAGCCCCTCCAGCCGGTATTCACTTTTGGTGATTGTAGTTTTCGATTCTGTAATGTTCACTTAGTCCTTTGTTATAACTTCTATTTCTTTGCTGGGGTGTTTTCCACCTGTTTCATAGAATTTGTAATTGTGTTGAAGCACTTTTACAAAAATCCTTGAAAACGCTTGTCATATGATTCCAACATCTGATCCATTTCCTGATCATTCGGCCCCACTCTTGTCAGTATTTCCACAACATCAATAGGAAGCCACAGGGCTCTCACCGCAGAGGCAACACGAGGCCCATGGTCATCAGCAACCAGCGTCAGCACAAGACACGCACCTTGACAGGTGGCACCAGCCTCCTCAGTAGAGAACCAGTGTAGGGTTCTAGGGACCTGGTGGGGCAAGCTACATAGGAAGGGATGCACTACAGTTTTTTTTTTTTTTTACTGATTAAGTTATAATTTAATACACTAAACTTTCTACAGTAACATGCAGATACCTCGTTTTAGAAATACTTCCACAAAGTGCCTTGGGGAGGAGGAGGGGAACCTTAAAAATGTTTAAGTTAATCGGTAAACCCATTTATTTTGAAAAAGTCATTCTGCTACAAATACGTGAGGCGCTCTGAAGGCGCTCGTGTGGGTACGTACCTGCCCTGTGCGCACACACGTGTGCATGGACTGGTCTGGTGGGCGAGTGCGTGTAATAGTGGTTCAGCCCTTAGTGAGGGCCTGAGGGCCACCCCCACGGCGCTCACGACGCCCGGGCCTCAGCGCGTGGCGCACGGAGCCTCCCCACCTCCCCGCCCGTCAAGGGGGCACGCGTCTGAGATTTGGACGAGGACAAAGAGTTTTTCTGACAAAGGCAAACACAGGTCCTCCCGGAGCAAACGCATGGTGTGGCCGCAGCACACACAGGCCGCTGCTGGCTCCCGATGGCGCCCACAGAGAGGCGCCGAGCTGGGCAGCGAGAGACTGAGGGCTGGAGACGTGACCCGGAGGCCGCCAGCGAGGGCGCTCTTCCTTTGGGCGCCTGGGGCTCGGGCGTCCCACCTCTGAACAACCGTAGAGGCTTGCTTAGAGTGAAAATTCCTCTGCACGTTTTATTTCAAGTGCATTTGTTTTGGAGGACAAAACCAGGAACTTCTATAGCTATCGTTACTAGAAGACCAACTGGAGCTGGGAAACGGTGCCTGGGTCCCGGGCAGTGGATAGCGTCCCTTTAGTGTCTCTCTTTCCCAGCAGGAGCCCTTGACCGAGAAGAGACACGTGCTGGGGAGGGAACGGTGGCCCTAACAGGAAGGAGGGTGACAGGGTCACCGGTGAGCTTTGCACACGTGGGCTGCGCGGGGCACACAGCGGCTCCTGCGCCTTGTCCACATCCCGCTTCGGTTTCTCAGCGTCAGCTGCAGGGTGACTTGGGTCTCAGCGGACGATGTACGAATGGCCGCGGGCTCAATCCACTGGAGTCAAACCTCCTTGGGATGAACGTCATGCGTGTCCCTCGGACCTGGGACGGGTCACGGCCTGCAGTGCGAAGCCGGCCAGGGCGGC
>NW_017731427.1:989145-994795 GCF_001890085.2 Hipposideros armiger
GTGACACAGGCTACCCTGGTGTCATTTTCTTCCTGGAGCATGCGTGTGGGGGCTGAGTCCTGGCTGAGCTCGCCTGGCCTCCACACAGGGCTGGAATTAATACCGTGAAAAATAGAGCCAGTTCAGGGGACCCAGCGCCTGTAGACCCCCACTTACCTGGGTGACAGACCCGCCCACAGCATGTGACCCTGCACAGCAATCACGGTCATTTCATCACTTATGTGGGAGCAGGGTGTCAGGGGAGATTCCTGATTCCTTCTGACTAAGAGATCGTTTCCTTCAATGACTGGACGTTGCTGCTCACTCTTTACTAGCTGAGCGCTGGTGGCTGCCACGCCGAGTGGGAAGACTGGTTCCTTCCGTGCTGGGCACGAAGCGTCCTGTGAAACCGGGAGAAAGCGCTCACATGGGCAGTGGGCATGGGAATGGATGTTGTCGTTCCAGAGATGAAGTCAGGATCTGAGACCACAAGCCAACTCGTCTCTGCTTGAGAAGCGACTGCTGGGGAGGCCGCCCCAGCTCCCTCAGCTTCCATATGCTGTGAGCGTCCCCTGGTCTGGGGACGTTTCTGTCCCCTTTATTAATATCGCAGTGGAGAGAGCGGCGTGCAGAGAGGCACTTAAGAAAGACACTTTGATTAATTTGTGTAAATATATTGACCCCCGGAGACTAGAGGACAAGGTACAGACATTATTTTTTAGCTTATTTTGCAACTTACATGGTAGGAAAATTAAAAAGTTTCCAGATTAGAAGACAAGTAAAAATTGTTCTCCATTTTGTGAAAAAAATTTCAATTTTCAATGCTCACATTCGTATTTTAAAAAGAGTGAAGCAAATTGAAAAAGGAAGGTAAGTGAACTTCATTTACTGCTTTTAACTTGTAGGGCATAGTCCCAGGTAGGAGAAAAAAGAAATATTGTTGGGTGCTCACTGAGGGTGCTGAGTGTCAGGAAGGCAGCAGTGAACGCTACAGACAAACGCTCCCATCCCCGGAGCTTGAATTCTGGGACGTGGTGGAGACATCTGCTTTCAGGAAGATGGAGAAGACGCATTTTCCCTACCCCAGTACCATGTGCAGAACCCAAACTCTGGACATGACTTAGAAAAGGGACAGATGGAGGCTTTGAATCAAAAAGATTGCACCCAACTTCCTAAATGCAAACCAACAAAATTAAGTGGCTCTGCTGAGCACGTCTTCCACTTCCTGGGACAGGTGCCTCTCCCTCTCTGAGCCCGATCCCGCCAGTGGAAGCCTGTCCTTTGCATTTCCTCTGTGAGTGCATTCTCCCTTTCTCTTGCCTTTCTCTTCACTTTTCCCCTTCCACTGGCTTTCATTTTCCCCATATCAGCAATTAAAGTGAGCAAATCTTTCTTACCTGAAAAATAAATTGAAACAGACATCCACTCTTGGTGAGGTTAAAGAAACAGGGACCCAACTTATCCTCCTACTAAAACAACTACGAAATATTGACAAAATATATGGGAAAATGGCCCTGAAGACATTGGACATGAGGCAACAAGAGTGCTTTCTTAAGGATAAGGGACAAAGGAGGTGAGCCCTGCGGCAACCCCAGTTTATCACAGGGAAAGACTCCTGGGGACACTGCACAGGGAGGGGGCTCCAGACGCAGACTGGTGGTCACCCTGTCTTGAGTCACCCTGGATTGAGGAAACGGAGTTGGGCGTCCAGCAGGAAGAGGATGCTGGAGCTCGCAGGTGGAGCACTAGAGGGCCGGGGTCTCTGAGAGAGAGCCCCAGGGGCCTTCGGATCATGGGTAGACAATGAGTGCTGACCAGCATGAGCATGTGTACATGGAACCCTGAGGCTGGAGACAGAAGCACCTGCAAGAATGATGGGGAGTGGTGCCACACGTCACAGGGGGCTGGGACGGGGTCTGGTGCCCAAGGCCCGAGTGGAAGGCTCATGGATCAGGGAGCATCGGTTAGACTTGTAAGGAGGGTCTTGCCTCTGCACTAGGGAAGAATGGACCCCAGCCTAATCGTAACTCTGGGACCACCCAACACATGCAACACCTGTTCTTCAAATCCAAAATCCTTCCTCACACTAGCGGAGGCATTCCTCAACCTGACGAAGGCACCTACAGGACACCCACAGCTCACGTCACACTCCACGGCGGACACTGGAGGCTTCCCCTCTAAGGCCAGAAAGACAGCGAGGATTCCCACTGTCACCACTGCTGTCCCACACTGCACTGCAGGAGCTGACCAGGGCAGTCAGGCAGGGAAAACAGACAGAAAGCATGTGGACTGGAATACAGGTACAACGATCCCTGTTAGCACATGACCTCACCTTCTATAAGGAAAACCCAGGGAGTCCACAAAAACTGCAAAAGCCAATAAATGAGATCAGCAACATTGCCAGATACAAGATCAATATACGAAGATTAGCTACGTTTCTATGCATTAGCTCCACAATCCAGAAATGACGTGACCAGCAATCCCACTCTTGACGGCAGTAAGAAGTGTGCCGGGATTAGAATGCTGGTGTAGGGGCTCCTGGCACGGGAGGGTCAGTGAGGGGAGCACCGGACGGCAGCGGCCGGAGCCTGCAGGGTGGAGGCATGGGCGCTTGGCGTTTCAGGATTGGGTGGGCATCACGGATGGCAGGGGCGTGAGAACGGGGAGATTAGGGCCCGAGGGCACGCCACAATTGATCCCACATGTCTGGGAAGGTGCCACGAAGAAATGAAGAGACATTTCCCCAGAAAAACAGACAGAGAATGGAAGCTGCTAAGTTATCAAGTGGAAGCAGTTGCCTCACATGTTTTTTTAAACTTTTAAGAAAACATTTGAATGATCTTTATCATATTGAAACAAAAAATAGCTAAGTGAAAATCTTGGCCAGAGTCCTGATTTCATGTTTTCTTTAGCTGTCTAGGTTCTGCTTATCGTTTCTACTGCTTCACACTGAAATTTCTACGTAATGATTTTCTTCAACATGTTATTTTCAATACAGTTAGTTCATATTCATTGTAGAAAAACATTTAAAAAAAGAGACAATGAATAAAAATCATGGATGTATGCCCTAAGCATGTCAGATATGTATTTATGTAGTAACAATTATGCACTGAACTTGGCAGTGAGAAAGATCGATGTTTCTGCTATTAGTTACAGGAGGTAGACAATGAAAAATCTAATAGACAAATAAATAGACAGAAATATATATCCAACCT
This sequence comes from Hipposideros armiger, assembly GCF_001890085.2. Lineage (NCBI taxonomy): Eukaryota > Metazoa > Chordata > Mammalia > Chiroptera > Hipposideridae > Hipposideros > Hipposideros armiger. The sequence goes on from NW_017731427.1 coordinate 992,340, forward strand.
GTACGTCAGTAGATGCCCATTTCTTAGCTGCAACCCTATTGTTGAGGCGTTTCGCCTTCCCAGGAGAGGCCACAGCAGCTCACAGTTTGCTTAAGGACCCACCGGATATCCCACCTGGGGGCCGCCATGATGGACAGTTGAGCAGCGCCCTAGAAAATGAAAAGCCCGCCACTTTTAGCAGCCTGGGCACCATTCGGTGCCACTCTTGGTGTCCACACCGCAGTGTGAGGCACCACATTTTCACAGGTACACCTGGCAGAGGCCTGAGCACCCGCCCGCTCACAGGTGAGAGGTAGTAACTCAGCATCTCAACTCGGGCCGGCTGCCGCTGTGGTGGGAGCTGGCGGGTAACAGCTCACAGCTGCCCCTCCGACCTGCAGGCACAGGGAGGCCGCTCTTCGGATGGTCTGTGTCCTGCAGCTGCAGCTGTTCTGGGAGCCCAGCGAGGACAAGTGGGAGAACAGGAGCTGCTGGAGGCCCTGCGGCCGGAAATCCTGTGGGTGGTAAAGCGCCAGGATCCATTGACAGCACCTTCTTGTAGATGCACCCAAATTATGTTCAGGCCAACTCCCTGCAACCCCCCAACCCCCAAAACAAACCAGTCAGCCTTACTGGAATCTTGTATGTGGGTGTGGGGACCCCTCCGGTGTTCGGACGCTGTGCTCTGCTAGCCGAGGCACGAATCCATCCCCGCATGTCCCGTCGTTTCTATGCCAGCGTGTGGCGCACGGTGGCCATTCATGTTCAGTCCCCAGGAGCCTGATGGGCGGTGTTTTGTTTCACTGACCCCACCCAGCCGTGCCCTCCAGGAAAGAGGTGTCAGGCCCAAGTCCTGATGATTTTTCTTAGAGCTATACATTTTTATGCATTACTTTATAAATCAAATATCACCATTCTGCGGTTAGACACAACAATTCACAAAGCTGTTTAAGTGCATTTGTGATTTTACAAACTCCTTCTACTATTTTTGCATTTATTTCAACCTCTACTAATTTGCTACTTCAGTGTATGTGTGGTTTATGTATCATCTACCTATTGATAAACGACTTTATCTATTACCTGCCTTCCTTATCATATCTGTGTATCGATAATCTATCACCTGTCTCCGTCTGCCTGTAATTTCCTGAGTGTCTGCCGTAGATTTTTCCTAGACATGAAGGCCGTTCCTACCAGAATCCTGGCAGAAAGACGCAGCACTCAGCTTGAGGCAGTTTAGTAACTGTCTTCTCACAGAAGTGTGGTCAGGGCTTAGAGAACCATCGAGGGCTGGTGGAGGGCCAAGGGGCTGGCGCAGTGGGGAGCGGCCACCTGACCGGGGCTCGGAGGGCCACCAGGCTCTGCCTGCCTGAGGGGCACAGCCCAAGGTGTTGCCTGAGTGTGTGGTGGGTGAGTATTGAAGGCAAATTGTTGTTTGCCTGAGTTTGTGGACATGTGTTACTGGGACACGTTGGTCAAGATTAATGAAGCAATATTGATACGTTGTTATTAAGTAAAGTCTATACTTCATTCACATTTTCTTAGGTTTTACCTTATGATCCTTTTCTGTTCCAGGATTCCATCCAGGACATCACATTCCATTTAGTTGTTGTGTTCCTTACGCTCCTTGAGGCTGTGACATATCCTCATAATTTCTTTATTTTTGGTGACTGACAGTTTTGACAACATTGGTCAGGTATTTTGTAGAATGTCCCTAAATTTTGGTTTGTCTGATGTTTTTCTGATGATCAGATTTGGGTTATGGATTTTTGGGAGGAAGACCACAAAAGTAAAGCGCCATTTTCATCATATCATATCAAGGTACCTCTTAGCAATGTGACTTATAACCATTGATGTTGACCTTGACGTATTCATACATCTAAATACTTTCTTGGTGCTGTAATAAAGGGTGTTGTTTTCATAGTTTTAATTCCCAGCTGTTCCTTGCTGGTGTGTCTGAAAGCAGTGGACTCGCACATCGGCTTTTCATCTTTGACCTTGTTACGCTTGCTTAGTCATTCTAGCAGTTTTGTTTTTGTATTCTTTGGGATTTTCTGCCATGTGCAAAGACAGTTCAATTTCTCCTTTTGAAACTGCTTTGCATTCTTTTTCTTGTCATATCGTAGCACCTCGGCCTTCCGCTGTGATGGTGAGTAGGGGTGGTGAGACAGGACGTCCTCAACTTGTTCCCAGCCTCAGGGAGAAAGCACCGGGCTGTCACCATTAAGGATTGTCTTAAGGGTAGGTTTTTGTTTTTTTGTTTTTTTTTGTAGATGTTCTCTATTAAGTTGAGGAAATTCCCCTGTATTTCTAATTTACTAAGGGTTTCTATCTTGACAGGGTGTTGGATTTTGTCAAATGCTTTTTCTGTGTCAGTTGATATGATCATGTGAGCTAACTTTACTTACCACCATAAAACCTCACCCATTATCTGGCATTGCAACAGTGGCATCTTTTTTTTTTTTTTTTTTTTAGCTGAG
>NW_017731427.1:994829-1019148 GCF_001890085.2 Hipposideros armiger
AGCGGCTGCTCAGCTCGGGCTGGGACTCGAACCGCTGTTGCTCAGAGCTCAAACTCTTGAGCGAGCTCTTAACCAACTGAGCCACTCAGCCGGCCCTAACAGTGGCATCTTTGATTTCACTTGTCAGCGCATAACCACGTAGATTTTCTAGAAGGCTTGCCCTTTCGTTTGGATGCTTGGGGTCTGTTTAGGCTGGGTCTACGCTAACGCTATGCTTCTGTTATTAGCTGGGGTTTTACCAGATGGATTCTACCAGCTGGCACTTTCCAAAATTCATCTCAATGGAGATTTGCCTCGGCGACATCCTCTGTGTGCTTAGACCAGCGAACACCAGATGATGGGACTGTATTCAGTAACTACATCACTGGCATGACGCCTCTGTGGTACATGGCTTACGTCTATGGTGCTGCCCAGGTGTGTAAGTTCGCATCTAGGAGTGCTGCAGAAGGTTGAAAAACGGCCACCCATCTGCATTATGTGTGATAGCTCCTCACGTTTTCTGATCAAGCAAATTACATTTATTTCCCACAAATAGCAAAGAAAGGAAATCTACAGCAACTTTGTCAGTATGTCAAGTATCTTCTCACATTTTCTCTCTCTCCCACTTTCTTTTGTCCCCTGAAAACAACATCTGTTCCCTACATGTTCAGTGTTCCTCATGAATAGAAATGAATAATTCAGCTTGACAGTACAGTAGTCAAATGACACCTTTAGGCACTATTTACATCCAGCAAATAATTCTTTTGGCAAGGTGGATGGGAGACAAACCAGCAACTCCAAGGTCCAGAAATGACTTACGGGTTTCCTATCAGACGAGCTCCTCGGGCTAAATTTGACACATGGAAGGGGAGGGCCTGATTCGTTCTATACACTTTACTTCAGTTCTCAGGGAATTTGAACAGTAATCTGATTGTTTCATGAAATATAGACTTATTGGTGACAGCCACATGTTTGTTTGTTTTTCTTTTTAATTGCTGAGAACATTATAAAATAAAATATACTGAAACAGTTTCCAGCAGAGAGATATTTTAAAAATATGACTGGACTTGTAAACGTGTGGAAAGTTCTGTAAGGAACAAAATTTACGTGCGGGCAGCAGTGGCACAGGGCACTTCACACAATAATTCATTTCTCCGTTTTTTTCCCGATTATTTTGTTCATGTCATTTGTTGTTACAGAGTGTAGGACTCGTAGTAGTCAATACGTATTGCTTATTGATTGGTGATTCATTCTGTGCTTGCCTTTGGAAGTAAAGCTTCAGAAACCCATCCCCATGAACATCAATGTAATTTCTAAGTGCACCTTTACAGGTTTAGTCTGCCATTGAGAGACAAGGCTGGTGATGAATACATTTCTAATTTTAAATTATGTGAACCCCAATATTTCTGGTGCAGTTTAAGTTTTCTAAAAGAGTAAGACCAGCTTCCAACGCTCCCTAAGGAAATGAAAAATTACTGAGGGTCAAATAATTTAGCAGTTCTTATCTGTCACCTCAGGTTTTTGGGTTTCATGACAAAATAAAATAAAAAAAATTAATATAGATTCATCAACCTTTTAAAGAAAATGTTTTTCAATTAAAAACATTAGACACACACTCAAAACACAAAATGTGACTTACTACCATCTTTCTGAAAAACAAGCAGCATTTAAAGGATTTTCTCCTTATTTTCCCATTTCTCTATAGATCTGCGAAAACTTGGTGATGGAAAGCTGCAGCCTCTTGGGGCCAACACATTTGACTGGTGCATTGGTCTCACTAAGTGTAAGGAGAATAGACCCACTGTGTGCTGAGCGGCTGCGATGTGTCGGGAGCTCCAGTGTGTGTGTGTGTGTGTGTGTGTGTGTGTGTGTGTGTGATGTAAGCCTCCCAGAGCTGTCATTCAATAAGTGAGGAAACCAGGTTTCTCGGAGCCCTAGTGCCAAGCTCGCGTCTGTGCCTGCAGAGACTCCACATCCCCAACTCCGTGGAGCCACCACGATGGCCCCAGGGACTCAGAACTGGCCAGACGCGTCCTCAGAGAGGTGCGCTAGGCTCCGACAGAAACTAGTTTCAATGTTAGAATTGGAAATAAAATTCCAAGAGTTCAGGGAGGAAATGGCTGGAAAGAACATATCTATGGCCAGAGTTTCTGAGAGATTTTTGTCAGGGAGCAAAGGGGAGAAGTAGGGTGTATGTTTCAGTGGAGACGGGAGAAGCCCCTTAGGACGAGAATTTCATGGGCCCGGGAATGACCTCACTAACCAGCCTCCCTGCCTCAGTCCACTCCCCTCAGAGCCGCCCAAGACATTATTCCACGACTTTAGAGTCGTCCCGTTCGTGTCCCAACCTCCCCTTCCCTGTTGTTAGTGGTAAATTCAGAAGGTCCTGACAGAGAACACAGTGCCCAGCCCAACCCTCCTTCCACCCTCTCCCTTCCGTGCTTTTCGCGACGGCATATCGGGGATATGCAGTCCCAGCACCCCGTTCCCTGTCACCCCTCCTCTTCCCTGTGCCTTTGCACCTCTTCCTGGCAACTCTGACTCACTCTTCAGGTGTCTGCACAGTTGCAGCCCCGACTCAGGACCTCCCTTGACAGGCATTCTGGCACGTCCCACCACACCCCGTGCCCACAGCACCGAGGCAGCGTTTGCGTCGGCCTGCACCTCCCAGCTGGAACTTGCAGTCACGAGGTTGTGACATTAACCCCCCCCACCTACCCCAACCTGGCGTGCAGCTGGTTTATGGAGTTTAAGAGGACAAATGGTTTGAAGCAATGAGTGACTGTTCCTCTGGGGATGGAGAGGAGACCTGGTGACAGGATTTGCTTGGTGGAGAAGAAAGAACCTTTTGTTCCTTCTCAAGATGGGGGGAAGCACCCCAGGGCCCAGTGACTCCCTTTGATGCTGATGGCTGTGACATGCACTTGAGCACTGGTGCCTCATCTGAGCGCAGTGTGGCTGCTGGGACGAGCAGCCCCGCGGCCCATGTTCCAGCGACGTGGGCACGTGGCCAGCGATGCTGCCATTCCTGACACAAGAGAGGTCAGGTGCTGTGCCCACGTCGCACTGCTCTTCACGGCCCTCAGCACGAGCCGCGCTGTCAGTCAGCAGGGCCCACCGGGTCCACAGGGAGAGCAGCCAAGCGGGTGGGGCTGCCTGGCTCCTGAGGGGTGGGGGAAATGAGACACCGCTTTGCACCTGGAGCTCAGGGTGTGGTCCGAAACCAGGAAGCAAAGTCTGGAGGGAGCACAGAAAGCGAAGAGGACGCTGCTCTAGGCAAAGCCTGGGTCCAGGACGAGCTGGGAGCTGCGGTTGGCACAGGCCGAGTGGGAGTCCTGTTTGTGGCTGGAATGTGAGCCGGAGTGGATTCCTGAGCCCGACCCCACGAAAGCCCAAAGCCTGGAACCCATCTGGGGCCCCTGCGTGTGAGGAGGAAGTCCTCGGCGTAGGCATTGCTGGGTGGGGCGCCAGGGCTCCAGGCTGCAGGTGCCAGCGGGGGCACTGCTGTGCCATCTCCCCTCAGCGCCCTGCTGCTCTGTGGGACGAAGGCTTTCTTGTCCCGGCTCCCTCGCCTCATTGACGGGTCATCTCCTGGGAGTGCAGCTCACGTCCCAGGGACGGGGTCTCCTCAGGTCTGACCCGTGCAAACTATGACTGGAGACTGGGGCCCCACCTGTCTTGTTTCGACATGCAGGTTGCACGAATTTGTTTCTTGACACCTAATGTGCCCTGCTTGACTGCAATGGCCCAGAACCGGAAGCCCAATGGTGCATGGAGCCTGAGGAGAGGCTCAAATTTGTGTCTTATAGAGACATCGGTGCCTGAGGTCAGTAACAATGGTGCAAATATCACGAAGTTAAACCTCAGTCTGACTCAGCTTTCTCCCGGAAGGTTCCCAGCGAGAAATTAATAGATTATAGGTGATCCCTGGAAGGGGAAGGGTTAACTCCGACACTAAAGCCACTAATGCTGATTTTCATAGCACTTATAAAGCGCCACCCAGAGGGGACATCCAGCCCCCTGCAGTGCAGCTTAGGGCGGTGATCTCATCTGCTGATAGGTGTGTTAGCTTCTCCATGAAAACCCAGAGAACGCTGGAGTGGAGACCGCGGCTTTACGAACCCTTTCCCACCTGTACATGTGTTACGGTTCTTTCCTGACAATACCTGCAGTCTAGGAAGTGTCCCTGAGAGCAGATTCACTGTTGCTCTTAGATATCAGAGAAGTAGGAAATTAGGGTTTCACTGTATAAATGTTTATTTGACGAAGGCAAGTATTTCCTAAGCTTGCGGTCCACGTGAAAAGGAATTTTCTGCTTCCATTTCCCTCTCTCTCTCCCTCCCTCTCCCACCCTCTCTCACTTTTTCCTCGACTCATAGATTCACTTCATTTCCATCCTGATATCTGACAACACAACTCGGTTCTGTAATTATGGAAAGTCTACGAGCCCTGAGAGTGTAGCTTCCTCAGCTCCGGGCAAGTATTTCCACTCACTTTGTCATTTTTTTCTGGCGGGCAGTGGACATGGGGCATCTATACCCAGGTGCTAAATGCCTTTTTTACTTGGCAGCAGAGAGTGCCGCCCCCTGTTCGGGCTGCATCTCACGGTGTTAAGACAATCACCTGTGGGGGTTCTCAGCACCCCAAGTGCTCAGGGCTCCAGCTGCGTCACCGTGTTGCTCAGACGCAGACCTCATCGCATGCTCACTTAGGAGAAGGAAGAAAAAGCCAAGCTGATCGTCCCAATGACTTCTTGAGCCCGTCACTCGCATCTCCAGGGTGTTATGTTTCTTCTCACATTCCCAGCATGTTCGCCATCAGTGGGTGTGATCCCGTGTTTTCAGCATCCATATCGTGAACCTCCAGAGAAGCAAACGCGTCTGTGCGGCTGGTGGTCGCTTCTCTCATGGGGTTTGGTGACAGGCATGTTGTCATGTGAGCATGTGGATGGGGGCTCTGCCCGTCTGGGCACCCCCAAACCCTCACACCCTCTGTGTAGGTGCAAACCCACAGGTCCCCAAGGATGAGCGAGGGGCAGCGAGGACTGTTGTGCAAGCGTCTGTTTCTGGGACTGATGGCGGGGAAGCAAAAGACTCGTGTCACTCCTCTAACTGCAATATAGAAATTACGGCCTTATTGTTAAAAACAGTGAGAACACAGACACCTTCCTGAGTAGCCTGTTTTGTTTTTTCAATGTGAACTTTTGGGAAAAGAAAAAACCACACTAAACCAAAATCTTAGATGAGCGTTTCTTGAAACGTGTAGATGTGCAAAAAAAAAAAAATCAAATCAAACAACTTTTAATAACACTTTAGTGCCGGAGGAAAATAAAGTGGGAGCCGCCACCATCAAATAAAAAAAGCAATTAGTGACTTTCTGACTGCCATTTCTTTAGGGATTTACCTCAAGAAAACAAATGACACAAAGCAGAGGGAAAAAAAATCTAATCTTTCTGAAAGAAAACAAACAAACAAAACCTGTCTTTAGTTTTAAAATCATATCTGGGAATATTTGGGCCAAAAAGTGTAGCCTGAGACAGACAAAGAGACAGACAAAGAATAGTCACTCCTGAGGCACAAACTGCGTTCCAAGGTCCCCGGGGAGCCAGGCGGCTCATGGGCGGCTGACGGCTTTGCGCAGCGACCGTTATTTCATAAGCCGAAAATGAAGTTGTGCAGAGAAAAGTGACAGGTAAATACACTTTGACAGGCCTTGTTCATGTAAACTGTTTATGCCCTTTCTAACAAGCAGTATTCAGGTTTCTGCCTGGTATTATAATCCTTACATTCTATTTACTCAAGACTCACCAAGACCCAAAGAACTGGCTTTGGTAATACAAGCATGATACAATGAAGATTTATCAGCATGTTACCTGGCCTATTTGCTTCAACTTACTCAAAATATCCTTGTGCCATCTACACTCCTTCTAGAAGATCCTCTTCTCCATGAGCCTGGTACAGCGCGCCTTGCCTGCCGCGTTGGTCACTGTGATTGGCCTCATGTCCTTGTCTCCCCGGGACCCTGCAGGACCTTCTCTGAGCTCGGACCTGCACGCGAGGTGGCCAGGGGTCCCGCTTCCGCCAGGGCTGCCTGCCCTGGATGCCAGGATGGGCTTTCTGCTTCCTCGGAGAGCCTCCCCTCCCTCCAGTCAGATCAGGCCCTTCCTGCACGGAAGGGCCAGGTTACTCCTTCTGTGATGTGTCTGTTCAAATCGTTTGTCCCATTCTCATTGGGCCACCAGAGTTCTCGTTACTGAGCTGTGAAAGCACTTTATATATTCTAGGCACACGTCCTTCATCTGATGTATGTGTTGTGAATATTTCCTTCTGGTCAGAGACTTGAATTCTCACTGTCTCAATGGCGTCGTTCACAGAGCAGTCGTCTTTAAACTTGATCAAATCTAACTTACCAGTCTTTTTCTTTTTTAATTTGAGCTTTTTGTGTTCTATTTAAGAAACCTAAAACTACCTCAACTTCACGACTATTTTCTTCTAGAAGTTGTATGGTTTTAGGTGTATTTTGAGTTCGGTTCTGTGTGGATTGAGAGGTAACAGTTAATGTTCATGTTTTTATGTATCAGTTGATCAAGCACCATTTATTTAAAAAAATTTTTTTCCCATTGAATTTCTTTGGCATGTTCGTTGAAAATGAATTGACCATGTATTGTGAGCTTATTTCTAGACTCTATTCTATATTATGGATCTATTAGTATATCTTTATACTAATACCGAAACAAGCTGCTTGGTTATGGTAGCATAACGTGTAAGACTTGAAGTAAAGTGTAACGAATCACTCAACATATTATTTATTTCAAAACTGCTTTGATTATCCTAAGCCCTTGACATCTCCGTATAAATTTTGGAGTCAGCTGGTGAATTTCTACAAAAAATAATCTTGCTAGAACTTTTATTTGGGTCATGTCATCCATAGACATAAAATTCTCTGTTAGTATTTCTTTCCTTACGATTTTTCAAAAGGGCTGTCTGCTGCCTTTTGGCCTCTGTGGTTTCTGATGAGAAACCAATGGTCATTCAAATCATTGGTCCCCCTATATCACTTGCCGTTTTTCTCTAGACATTTTCAAGTTAGTTTTCTGTATCGGAGGCTTTCAGCATTTTATTATGATGTCATCAGGTGTGGTTTTCTTTGACTTGATTCCATGTGGGTTTGCTGAGCCTCTTGAATCTGTTCATTTATGTCTCCCACCTAGTTTGGCATGATGGCAGGCGTTCTGTCCTCAAACATTGTTTTGTGTCCCAATCTCACTGTCCATCCTTGTTGGACTCCAACGGCAGGTGCGTCTGTCTTGTTGTTGCCCCACGGGCTCTGTGGCTCTGGGCTCCCTGCTTCCTCCGTCACCAGCCACTGGGTATTGTCACTGGTCTGTTTCGAGGTGACGGATTCTTTCCTCCATCATCTCCACCCGCTGTTCATCCATTCAGTGTGTTTTTATTTCAGATATTTTATTTTTTTAGTTCTAAATTTTCCATCTGTTTCTTTTATCATCTATTTTTCTGCTGAGAATTTCTTCATTTTCATTCTTCTCAAGTGTATTTCCTTTGTTTTATGGACCATGTTTATATAATAGTCATTCTCTGTTTTCTTTCTGATGGTCCCAACATCTGTAGCATTTTGTATTTCCTATGTTGGTTGTTTCGTCCCTTGATAACTGGCCAGCTTACTGGGTCTTTTTATGTCAATTACTTTGGCGTATATCCTGGATGTGATGAAGGCTATCTGTATAGGCCCTGAATCCTGTGAAAATCCTCTAGAGAATGTTTACATTTTTATTTTGTCAATCAACCCAGTCAGGTCCACACCACCTGTTGTGGGTGGTGGCTCAAATCTCAGTTCAGTACTTCTAGCTTTAGTTTTACTGTTTTAATAGTTTGGGATTTACATTTTAAATCACATTTTGTTCTATAGTCATATAAAATGTTCACATAGTTCCAAAGTAAAGTTGACAATTCAAGGTATATACCCACTACTATTTGTGTTTTTATTTTGTGGTTCATCCTTCTATTTTTGTTTTCTGAATATAAGTATTTATTAATACATGTCTTGTTCTTAGACAAACTACAGCACATCATACACACCCTGTCCATCTTTTTGTAGGAACTAAGTGTTGTCTAATTCTGTGTAACTATGTGAAACAATTTGCATAGTTATGACATAATATCATTGAAAATCTTTGATTAAGTCAATAATTGTTCTTTTGCCTTCATGGATACTGACTTCAATGGATCAGTAGTTTGTCTTATTAAATTCTAATATGGCTGAGATTGATATCATGTCTTGGCAACAGAATTTTCATTTATATCTACTCTGAAATTGAATTTTCTACAGTCGACATGTAAATTTTTATCTAAAAACTGGAAAGATTGTTTTGGCAGCTGCATCTCATTCTATTAATATAAGGAACAACTACAATCGGTGTTTGGAGCGATGATCTGTTTACTTCTGTGCTCAACTCTGACCCTTTTTTTTTTCTTTTTGATCAGTCTATAGTTTAGTAAATACATATAGAGAAGATGCATAACTGGAAAGGGACTTTAACCAGGCAGGCGATAGGTTGTTAACTCACCTCCTGCTCTCTTTTGGAAGCTGCCCTCTGACATGTGTGTCATGGCTAAGACTCTGATGTGCTCGGTGCTCAACAAAAAGGCTTCGAGACCAAACAGCATCATCATTGCCAGCCGTTGGCTGCTCCGTGGAGAAGGAGAAGACGGATTTCTGAGACCTTACTGGGGAACATATGGCGGGCTCTGATTTCCTTCCTAAATCAGATGATATTACTAGAACTGGGTCATTATGCACACACTGTCATCTATCGTTAAGCCCAACAAAGTAATATTTAGCTAGTGCTTTAATTGTGCTGCAGGGATTTATTTCTGCTCTTCAAAGGAAAAAAAAAAGTCAAGTGGAAAGGAAAGGGGAAAAGCAGCAAATTTTCCATTTTGATCAAAGAAATTGTCATTTTCGACAAACTGCACTGGAATGGAACAGTTACCTGCTCTGGTAAGGAGGGTGCGTGATGTCTGCGGCTGTGCTGTGCAGGAATGCACTGTCGGAAGGGTGACCGCCTGGTCCCGGGGGGCGGTTCTGTACAGAAATGTCCCATAGGGAGCATGGCTCGAGTCAACGTGACAAAGCTGGAACCTGTATCAGCTTCCCATTTAAAGCAAGCGCCCTACACGCATGTCCGTCCGTTGTTCATTTCTCTAGGCCTTTTCTACATGCCGGCTTCCCCGCCAATATTTTATTGAACTTCCATTTCTTCTGAGGCGTTTTTGCTATAGGTAGTCAGCAATGAAATTATTAAAAATCTGTGGAATCTTGTAGATGAGATTTCCTGTATCAGAGGCATCGTCTCAATCTAATGCTCCCCGACACCCTCCCACTGTCTTGGACTCCGTCCCCGCATGGCAAGGCCATGTGGTCTGCAGACAGCTTTTCCTTGGAATCAGCTCCTATCAGACCATAATCACCTGCTTCCAGACAGGCCGGCGGGGGTCAGCAGTGGCTATCGGCTCACTCACCGTCCCGGGATGAGTGCCAGCTCTGCGGCTGGGCCACGGGAGGACGGGGAAGGTCACCCTGCAGACCCGTTCAACACACGTCTTCTTTTAGCAACATGTGAGGGGAAGACGCCACCCAGACAAATTCTGGCTCTGTCTTCAGCAGCCGGAGAGAAGAAAACCCTGTTTTCTTTTCTGTCAGGGTTAATAAAACAAGCAACTTATTAAACAGCATTTTGACAAACACAGTGCACAATGAATCCCGTTACAGTTAAAGACTTTTAACAATTCAAAAGATTTATGAGCTGAGTGCGAGCAAATCAGTGCCCGAGGACTGGGGTGGCACCGCAGCAGTCCCTGCTGAGGCCTGGGGATGGCAGGGGAACAGCGGGCCGGGAGTTTTCTGCCAGGCGGAAGGATGCCGGAGGGGACACCGCGTGGCTGGACTTTGGTTTCCCAGCTCCAGGCTGAAGCAGAGATGGACACGACCTTCTCAGCCCACCACCCGGCACCAGCTCCACTGCAGGTCCAGGGCCCAGAAGGTCAATCACATGATTCGGGGGCTGATGGCCACAGGGAGGCAAGATGGGTCCAGGACCTAGTGACACTGCCTTGTCACAGGGCCCCTCCCCAGGTCGACAAAGGAGCAGTGTGTGCCCACTGATAGGTCCTTGCTGGGAACTTTCCGAAGAACGCTAAGGAACCTTCATTAAGTATATATGCTATGCTGATATATTTGAAATATGTGGTATAAAAAAAAAATGAGGGACCTGCCATGAATAAAAAAAGAAAAGCTTACATTTTTCAGAAGATGAGGGTGAAGAGGCAAAGGCGGGTCTGTTCCCTGTGCTCATGGAAGAGGGAGGCTGTCCTGGAAATGAAAGTACTCACGCGTTTTGTAAGGAGAACGCAGCCCCTGCAGTACATCAGTGAGGCCTGGGACGTCACCGGACAGCTCACGGTGTCTGCTGTCACACTAGCAGACGGCTGCTGATGACCTCAGCACGTCTGGGCAGCCCAGGGGCCTTTCCAGGCTCATAGTGTCTCCATTTTAGCTGGAAAATACACGCCAGTTAGGAACTATTTCAAGAGCTCTCCAAGGAGAGGCTCTGTGCAGCTTACGTCTGTTTGAAGGTTTTAGGGACGAAAGCCCAGGGAAATCAAACCAATGGCCCTTGGGGTCTGGCTTGCCTTGGCTTGGAGCACAGGGACACACAGGGACCAGTGGGTGACGCTGCCTCCGCCTGGGCTCCTGTCTGGTGAGAGGCAGGTGTCCCCATGTGCGTGCGTTCCCACAGCGGCCGATGCAGTGTGTTGGGGTTCCCTCGGGTTCTGTCCCCATAGCGTGGGGGCAGTGCTGGCTGTGTCTCGGGAGGTCCCGCTCCCCAGGACATCTCTCTATGCTTCTCAAAAACTGACAGTCCTGGCTCCTGGGTGCCGAGCCGCGACTGCAGCACAATCCTGAATGAGGAAAGAAGCGAGGTCTCCCGGAAACCTCATAATTCATCTTTCACCATTTTTAGAACATCCCTGGCTATTCTGTGTCTGGTCTCATGATTCTCTATTAAGTTCAGAGCATGTTACTTCTTATTTCAGAGTTTTAGAAATTTTATTCACTGTCACCAGCTATGTGTCAGAGTCTAAGCTGAGTAATTTACATGTGTCATCTCATTTAACCCTGAGAACATCCTGACAGGTGGGCATTACCCACATTTTGATAAATTGAGAATTATATTAAGAATGAGTAAACCCATTTTTTTTTCACTCTGCTACTTGTAGAAAAAAATCTGAAATAGGTATCTAACCCTATTCATATTGTATTTCTTATTATTCATCTTTTCTCTTCTTGGAAATCTGAGTGCCAGTCTTCCTGTCTGTGTCCAGCGAATGTATGCTTTATTTATTTATAAATTTTTGCAATTTCTGCCTGTTCAGTAGCACAAGCCTCCTCAGAAATTCAACCCTGTAAATGTGTAAGCATTTCCCCCCAAGAAAATAGCTTTTCATTCGCTTTGGGAAGCAGCCAAGCTTTGGTTGAATCTGTTTGCGTTGAAACCAAGTTTGACGCCTTTTAAAAAAGGGGAGAAAAGCTGAAACCATGCCTAGCCTTCGTAGCTAACTTCTTATGCATGAAGATGAGCATATTTTCCATAAAGTGACTTGCTGCTTCCAGTTCAATCTATATTTAATTAAGAGGAATAGATCTCATTTTCTTCTCCAGAGCCACGCGGAACCAACAGGTTACCCACTTTGCAAATACGCGCTGCTGTAAGTTAGAGCTGCCGCCTCATTACCGCCAGCAATCGGCTTGTGAGGGCTGGTTACAAAATTGCGTTCTGCGCTCCTAGGCCTCTTTTGCGTGTGAACAGTTGTGCTGAAAACTATCCACATTTACCAAAGTCGTCTCCTCCAAAAGGAAATCTTGCAATGACGTGTTAATAGCACTGTTTTATATAGCACAGCAAATCCAGCCTCTCCCTAGAGGCACAGCAAATTTTGATATATTCTGCCTTTCCTTGATGATGCTTATCTGCTTGGTATTTAATTTGCAACTTGTTATCCATTACTCATGCTGGTTGCCAATTTCTCTTCTGAGTTTCATACCATTGTCAAATTAACTTTTTACTGGAATACGCCTGGAAATGTAGGTGCCGCTCAAAATAAACTGGTTTATCATTTCAATTTCTCTTTGCCCGAGTGTTTTCTAGAACTTGGACATTTTATAGATTATAAGTCAAATTAATGTGTAAAAAGTTCTACTGCTGTGGCTATGAAGCAGTCTATTATCTATGTGTGTATGTATGTATGTATCCATCCATCCATTTATCTATCATCGATCTAATCGATGTATATGAGGTCAGACAATAAAATTTGTGAACTCATCCTAGAAAAGGTGCTACAGACCTCATTGCTGAATATCACTACTGTTACCTTCGAAGTCCTCCCCTTGGGAAGCTATGCACCGATGCCAGCACCTAGTCCACCCTTCAAAGCAATTTTGGAACTCTTTTTCTGGAATGGCCATCAGAGCTGTCATTGTATTACCCTTGATGTCCTGAATATCATCAAAATGTTTTCCTTTCAATATTTCGTTTATCTTCGGGTAAAGAAAGAAGTCATTGGGGGTCAGATCAGGTGACTAGATACAGTTATTTGTTTGCTGGCTAAAAACTCTCTCACAGACAGTGCCATGTGAGCTGGTGCATTTCGTGATGCAAGAGCCATGAATTGTTGGCAAAAAGTTTAGGTCGTTTTTGTCTAACTTTTTCATGCAGCCTTTTCGTTACTTCCAAATAGTAAACTTGGTTAACTCTTTGTCCAGTTGGTGCAAATTCATAATGAATAATCCCTCTGATATCAAAAAAGGTTAGCAACATCATTTTGACTCTTGATTTGGACTGACAGACTTTTTTGGCTGTGGAGAATTAGCTGACTTCCATTGTGTGCTTTGATGCTTTGTTTCAGGGTCGTATTGGTACACCCATGTTTCATCACCAGTGATAACAAAGCCCAGAAGGTCTTGCCTCTCCAAAAGGTCTTGGCAAACTTCGATTCTCCTTTGCTTTTGTTCATCAGTGAGCTCCTGTGGGACCATTTTTGCACAGACCTTTCTCATTCCAAGATTTTCAGTTAAGATTTTCCTGTTTATCAATATTTACTAGGTCTGCTATGCTTCTCACAGTCAGCCGACAATTTTGATGCACAATTTGATGAATTTTTGCAATGTTTTTGTCAGTTCTGCTCTTTACTGGCCGCCCTGACCTTTCTTCATCAGTGATGCGTTCTCTCCCCTCAGAAAAACGTTTAATCCATCTGTACACTGCTGTTTTCTTCATGGCATTATCCCCATAAACTTGGACTAACATGTTCCTGATTTCACCTCCACTCTTGCCAAGTTTAACAAGAAGTTTAATGTTTGTTCGTTGCTCCAATTTAAGCTCAGATTCTTGTGACAGCACACAAAAACACTCAACAACAATCATGAATGCCACTCAGCAAGACACCGCATCACGTCGACATGAACACAGCTGTGAGACACTGCTATACCGAGGTTATGAAACCTTCCCGAGCTGTTTGTACAGTGCTGCCAATGTAAGCGCACTGTGGCAAGTTTGCGAACTTAATTGTCAGATGTGGTATATCAAACCACGTACGTCTCTCTGTTATGTCGGTATCTATAACACCGACATATGCTGGAACCCTCAGACTTGACTTCTCTTGATTAGCTGCCACCTGAGTGCCCTCCTGTTACAAGCTGGTTGCAATTAGGAAATCTATTAATAACCACGGGAGAATTTCACTCAGGTACCGAGACAAGTAAATTGAGGGTGAAATTAGATTATAGACAACAGGTTATGATGGGTGGGATGTTTTTCTTTTTACCAAAGAGGAATATATTAAAGGAACACTTTGGGAACACAGAGCCCCATTCGTCAGGCTTTCCAGTCCTCATTTGAGGACGCCTCTGGGACACCCTACGATGTTCCCTCTGGAACACTTCTGAGAAGTTGGAAGACCGTTTGTGTTTGTATGTGTTCTCCTCTGTATGGATTCCAGTGCCAGGATGAACTCGGTCATTCTTCATTTGTTTTTTTGATGACTTTGACTTTTTCACGGAAACCTATGATGCGTGGCTTCCCATGTGGACTGAGCTTTTGTTTTTGTGGGGAGTGACGGGTGGGAGTGGGCTCTTGGGACCCAGCTGCGCAGACGCTCTCTGCATCGCGGTGGGGCCTGGACCCTGCACTCCTCCGGTGCATTTGTGCACACGTGCAGAGTTGTGGGGGGTGGGGGTACCCACGGACCTGCTCTGCACAGAGGCACACAGTAACTGCAGCTGGATGCGGCCTGTCAGGCTTCGGTCGTCAGCCTCCCCTGTGACCGCATTGTCCTCAGCCAAGATGGCAGAGTCCGGCACGGAGGAGAAAAGGATTACTGGAATGAATGCGTGCCATGGTCACGTGCTGCAGAAAGGTATTAGACTGGGTGACAGGGCCGCTTGCACCCGAGGAACAGACTGCGGCCCCAGAGCGCAGCCCGCAGAGGAAGCGACAGGTGGCACAGAGGAGGCTGCTCCTGGGGGCCGAGGGCCTGAGAGGAGGCGGGAGGGGCTCACTGGGTTTGGAGACTGGCTGGAAGGAGGGACGAGGAAGTGTGGCAGATGGCTTCGGACTTCCCCTTGGGAAAGGAAACAGTCGGGAGGCAGGGGCTCAGGGGACATCTGACGGGGCGGTGGGCTTTGTTCCAGCGGACGTCCCCTCGGTCACAGGGCATGGGAGCTGTGCAGGCTTGGGGCTCCAGGGCCAGCGGTGGGTGCTGCCCTTCCCACGTGAGCAGAAGGCTGCCCACCACTGTGCCTGCCTTGTCCCTCCTACTGCAAAGCCCCACAGGCCCTCTGCTCAGAGCCCGGCCATGAGGGGAGCCGGCGGGGCCCCTGCTACCTCTGACCTTTGGCTGGAACGGGCCAAAGACGGGTGAGCACTGGGCTGGGCTGGGCCTCCTAGGAGCGGGGACCCCATAAGAGGTGCCGTGCCAGCCCAGCGCTCCCGCCTGCGTCTGCTGGCTTGCTCCCCACTGCCTGCCTGTCTGTCTGTCCCTCTCTCTGTCTCCCACTTGTTTGTGCCACCACCGCTGGAGCTCAGGCCCAGGTCCACCCAGTTGAGTGGGTCGCCCTTTCTGAAGCTTCTGAACTTCCTGGAGCTGTAACAAAATACCTCGCCTGGGCCACGCCTCCCAGTGGACGCCACCGTCCCCCCGACTGGAGCAGAGCGCCTGGCACTTCTCTGGGCAACCCCTCACGCGAAACCCCACATGGGCCTCAGACTGTGTGCGGCCTGGCAACACTCAGTGGAAAAAGCGTCCTGGGTTTTTTGTTCTGTTTTCCTTCATGAGGATGGAGAATGCAGAGGGCAGGGGAGATGGGACCACCGTCCTTCTGCCGTGGGGTCCTCCAGGGCTGGCTGTCACCGGGGTCGGGGTCGCCCAGGGCTGTGTGGGTGCTTGCAAACGCTCTGAAGTTCCAGCAGGCCGCGTGAGGGGCCGCGGGGGGCCAGCTCGGGACCAGAGGCAGGCGGAAGCGTCTTGGGGGTGTCGTGATCACTGGCCTTATTAATCTGGTAGAGCTGCTGCGGCCCTGGGTCCTCGCTCAGGACAGGCAGCTCGGGTCACCCCTGTGCCGGTGGCTGTGCTGACCCCTGCCGACCCCTAACTCACCTTCCCTCTGCAGCCTGTAGGGCTCGCCACAGCATGGCTACTGTCCGTTCCATCCCTTCTGTTATCAGCTCCCAGACCCTGCATTAAATGCTGGAGGGCTGGTGCTCCGAGGGAGGTTTCTTAAGGAGTGGGCTAGACAGTGAGGGTGTTTTTGCTTTCTTAATAGCAGCGGTGGTCATGGGTGTCTTTGTCTGTTTAATGAGATCTAAAGCTTGAAAAAACCTCCCCCTGAACACAAGAGACAAGTATTTCCTCTTAGTACGCAGCCACACACAAGAGATCAAGTTGTTGCATTTGAGCTGGGGCCGGGCAGAGGCCCGGAGCTCCGCTTACCGTCACATGGCTCACGTTTTCTGTTCCCTCCAAGACAGAAAGAACGTGGCTCCTCGCGGAAGACGTCCTCAGGGCACACACGTGATGACAATCCTGTGGAATTCTGGGACTTTGCAAAATCTAATTGGAAAACCACTGGCCGCATTTTGTTGATGAAATGCTTGAACCCCAGGCTCAAAGTCAGAGGCCCTCAGCTCTCCGGGGTCACGCGTACGCACATGAGTCCTTGCGAGGATCTGACTTACACCTGCCCGAGGCCAGGAGGAGTCAAGTCACAGATGCAGGTGCCAATGGCCAAACGGACAAGAACATCGGCTGGCAGGAAGACGGGCACCGCTTGTGCTGGACGTCCTGGGCCTGAGGGACGCGGCTCGAGTCCAGGTCTACAAGGAGGAAACACGAGACAGTGGCTGTGCTCTCTGATATGCATCGTCTCTCTCGTCAGCCCCCCCTCCCCCGCCTCCCTCCTCCCCTGGGAACACACTTGGCCTTGGAACGAAGGTTTATCTCGTGGTAGAGGCAAAAGAGGGAACACATATGCGGGAACCTTTTCAGTGTAAAAACTGTTTTACCCAACAGATGTCACAGCTAAGATTACATTTTTCTGTTTGTCTCTGTTTACCGTTTACCTGGTGATTTTCTGAATGCTTCTCACAGGGTCCCCACAGGGAAAACTCTGTCGTCCCATTAGTCTGAAGACGTCAGCATTAGACTGGGACTCGCTTTGCGTCTGGTAGCAGGTAAACGTCAGGTGCTGGACGCCCCTGTCCCTGAGGGCTTTAGTCCACATTTTCTCGCAGAGGGGAACTTCCCTAAAAGGGGTCCCGGCCGCGAGCGGCTCTGCCCCCATGGCTCGTCTCGGTCCTTACCCGGCCTGGCTTCATTCACTGCGCACCCCAGCGAGTCTGTGCTGGGCCTGGGAGAGGCTGGGCTCACTCACCTCGGGCGTCATCCAGTCACCACTTCCATGATGGACGTTGGAGGTGTGCCACGAGGCCCACGTTCCTAGCTCCTGCCGCCCTTCTTGGATGCGGGTAATCCTGTCCTCACACCTCGGACAAAGCAGAGACAAGTGTCCTAGTGGACGGTGGACAGATTCGCTAATGCCACCTGCCTTGAGGGACACACAGGGACACCTGGGACATGGGGCTCCACAGCCTACTGCTCAGGGAGCACCACTTTCTTTCCAGCACAGAAATGGGACCCTGCTGGCATGGGCACAGTGACATTCTGGTAGAGCGCTGCTGAGAGCGTGGCAGCGGTGCTCACCGTGCTTCCCTGTGACAGGTGGGACCACGCTGTGAAGTATGAAAGTGTTGGCGAGCAACTGAGCCTCCTCCCAGTGACTCAGGGTCCCTCAGGGTCCCTTCTTCTCCAGGCCAAGACCCACTGCCACCCTGCGTGTCCTTCCGGAGACAGTCTGTGCCTCTACAGGTCCCCCAGTGTGGTGGCCTAGCACCCCGTTCTCGGGCATTCTCTGGTTTATGTCACTGCTGTTGTCATTTATGCTGCTTGCCAGCCGTGTGTGATGGCGAGCAAAGCCGGGTGGACTATCCCCGCATTTCCCACTGGGTGACATGCATACGTGTGTCTGCAGGACTCGCTCCTGGAGGGAGGATGTTGGGTCCGAGAGCGTGTATGTTTTAAATATGGAAACGCATTTCACGTTTTGATAGCTGTTCCTAAGTTACCTGTAGCGGTTACATGATTATCACACATGTGGGTCAGTGACGACAGCTCCTTTCCTCAACTCTGCCAAGTGAGCGTGTCGGTAAACTTTGTCTTTGTCAACCCAACAGATGAACAGTGGTCGCCCGTGTCATGGTAGTTTGCGTTTCTCAGGTACTGAGTGAGGCAGAGCTTGTCCAGGTGCTCAGGACTCTTCTCCATTTTTCGTGTCTCCTATTTGCTCACACATTTCGCCTCTATTGTGATCAGGTTATTGATCCTCCTCATTGATTAGCAGAAGCTGCTTGAGTTAAGGGAGGCGGGGTTTTCTCTGAGATGCATTGTCAATATGCTGCCCGTTTGTTATTTCTGTTTTGCCCATTTTGTGGAGCTTTGCAATCAGAAAACATTTATTTTTATACAATTGAATTTATCAGTCTATTTTTTACAGTTTCTGTACTTTTGTTCAGAATGGAGATCTTCCTTGCTCAGTGAGTGAGAACATCTGCCAGTGTTTTCTTCTAGTATTCTACTTTGTTGCTTTGTATTTGCAGTTTTATTCGGCTTAACATTTATTTTGATGTCAGGAGTAAGATAGGGATCAAACCTTTCTATATTTTTCCCCCACATAGCCACTGGTGTCTCTGTAGTATTTATTGAACCTCATTTTCTGGATGATATGACATGACACCTTTATTATATCCTGAGTCCCTGATGCAGATATTTGGGTTCGTTCTGCACTTGCTGTTCCGTGCCACTGATTTCTCTGTCATTCAGCTCACCTGCTATGACATTGACATTACGGGATGTTTTAACATCCGCTGCGATTACTCCCTCCTTATCACTCCTTTTTTTTTTTTTGTACCGCAGCAATTTTATAGATGTTATTTTATGGTTTTTCCCTTAGGGATGTTTTATCAGGATTTCATGACATTTTTAAATTAATTCAAGTAGAATTGATAACTTCATGATACAGACTTCTTATCTAAAGGTGGAGTGTGACTTTTAACGCAGAAAATTTTTCTTTCAGAAAACTCAGTCAAGTTCGGAAGATGCCTGTATACATATCCTGGGCATATTCTGTTAATTTTACTTTCCCATCATATTGTTTATCTGGTAGCTGCTTACATGGAGTGGTGATGATGTTGGTGCTTTACTTTGAACCTTCCTGGATAATCATTTAATTCATAACTTTTTTTTGTATTTTCCGGGTGTATGATCCTAACACCTGCCAATGAAGGATGCAGCTCATGTGGTCTTGGCTCCATCCGACCGCCCCGCTACCATCTCACAGACACATTCCAGTCCCTACCAGAGGCTTACAAACGTTCCTAAGCTCTCCTCAATTTCATCTTTCCTTCCTCATCTTAACCAGCTCTCGTCATGCTCTTTCTACTTCACGCTCATCTTGGACTCGCAGTCGCCGGAGTCTGTGTATACGTTAGTCAGGAAACGTGTGGACCCAGGGAGTTGGAAGCGGGGAGCTGGTCGGACCTCCGGCTGAGCTCCGCGTCCAGCCCCTCACGTCTCTATACCCATTTGCCCATTGAATGACTCTGTCTTCTGCAGTTCCACAGTCCTCTGTTTCTTTCCCTTTTCTCCTAATTCTCAACTTGGTTTGTCATATCTGCTCCCTAGACTCAGCTGTCACTCTGGCACTCTGTCCATCACATGTACTATCCAGATAACAGTCCGCCTGTTCGGATCCCCCGACGGCCCCCGACCATTCCCCTCGAAGCTGACGGCGTCGCGTGGCCGCTCCCGCTTCAGTCACTCCTGCTCAGTGTCCACCTGGCTGTCCGGGCCGGGGCCACGGGCCACGTAAGCCGTGCCCTTGGTCTGTGCATGCCAATTGTCGCTCACACAGGGACTTATGTCCTGCCAGGCTCGGCCCAGACATTCTGCACCCCATGTGGTCCTGACGAACCCCTACTCAATACTGGGGGTCCCTCCATGCTCTTTCCCTGTGTCTGAGTCACCTGCCTACACAGCAGCACCCTGGTCAGCATCTCAGCTTCGTTTCTTCAAGCAAAGCCCATGGCTCACAGCGTCTGCCATGCTAGTAAGCCCTTGGCAAGTGTTTATTATTAAATGACCATGTTCTATATCACGGTGCTGTCTTCGTGAGGCACCACTGGCCACTGGACTGAGCCTCTGCCACGTGCTCTGTTCTGCTTCACGCCGAGTCTCACGTTGTAATTTTCAGCTCTGTTCCCCTTCTCTTCCAGAAAAGTCACTCTCCTGTCTGTCGGTGGCCAGTCATGTTCTATAACAGCAATGAAGCCTGTGTTCTCAGTTCACTGTTGGGGACACAGAGTGACAGCTCACTCACTGTGGTTAATCCCAGTTCACAGTCACTCAGTGTGGTTTCAGGGAGCAAAAGCTTAGGGTAATAATATTAATGAATATAATCCATCCATCCTACGAGCATAAACGGACGCGTTGCTGTGCCCCAGACATCGTGGGGTCACTGAGGTTAGACTGACCATGGAAGACAAAATACCCACATGAGCTCGGCCCTGTGTGACAGACGCACATGAAGCGGCTTCAGCCCTTTACTTCTCACTCACCCCTGGAGGCAGTGTTTCTCTGGCGTCAGGTTTGCAATTGGTGACCGAGGGTGACGTCCGGTCGCACTGGATGGAGACGCCGGTGCTTAGCGCTGAGTGGCCGCAGAGCCCCGTCCATGTGACATGGACCGAGAGTCACAGGGCGCCAGGTGCTGCCCGAGACACAGCAGGTGCCCCCCTCATGCCGCTCACACAGCCCGTGTCCCACGCTCTGACCGTGCCCCCTGCGGACGGTCTCGACTGTCAGAACCCATAGCTGGCATTTCTGTCCTCACTGTGCCAGCCTCTGGTCATAGTCAGAGGCATGGGAACTGTTTTGCTGAACTGATCTGAATCACAGTAAAAATTGGATGAGAAAACTTAAGCATTTGCCTACAAACATTAACTACTATCCCATGAGATAGAAACACTTTTTTTTTTCGTTCTAGGAAAAATCTCAGACACTCATAGCTCACTGTTGTGGAAAAGTGAGTCTGTTCTTTTCGTTTTTCTTCATTTTGTGTATGTCTGAATGTGTGTGAGTGTGTGAGTGTGTGTGTGTGTGTGAGTGTGTGTGTGTGAGTGTGTGAGTGTGGGGGGGCACGTATTTTCTTGTGGGGCGTGAGGTGAGCATTTCTTCCTCATCAAAGCCCATCCGTCTACAGCTTGGACCCCAGCCTCGGGCTTTCCTGGAAAATCAATGCGCAGCGGCAGACACGGATGTAAGACCCGGATGGAGTGGATGATGAACCGCTGCCCTGGGACCATCCACCCATGAGGAGCCTATGAGAATTCTGGCTGCAGAGAGAGAGCCTCAAACCAAAGAAAACACGCTGATAAATGTTATCTCTAAGTGTGAGAGCTTGACATTGAAGAAAAGCAGTGACCTCATAGCCCATTTCCTTCCGTCACTTTATGCAGATACTTGTCATCCTGCGGTTCCTCGGTCTCCTTGGTCCAGGAGTGGGAGCGAGAGGGCACTGACGCCCAAGTCCAAAGTCAGGCGCAGGCGTGAGGGTCGTCTGTGACCGCCAGCACCCTGGCTGGACCCCCCAGGTTCCCTGACCATTGTTCCCAAAGGTAAACAGTTTTGTTATAGTTGAGAGAACAGGCCTCAAGACAAATAGTTTTAACAGGTCTTTCTCAGTGTGCCAGGATGGCCCCACAAAGGGCCAGCCCGCTTAGGGTTTGACCCTGGGTCCTGTGGCCACTGTTCCTCATACTGTGCCCTAAGGAGTCGGGGTTCAGGGAAGGTTCTCCGGGAGGGTCCTCACTCGCCCTGAGTGGCGCGGAATCAGACGGGAGGTGAGTAAGTCTAACTCTGAAGAGGGTGACCTCCCCTCCTCAGATGGCGCCTCTGTAATCGGTTTGTTACCGCAGTGCTGGTGACCCTGGAACGTGAATTCAGGGCAAGGCTGCAGTACATGGCCTTGCTTTACAGCGAGAAGTTGTGAGCAACGTGGACACTGGCGAGCTGGTCAGAGGAAGGGCGCACCCGCGTTCCCACGATTCCGTCCACCTGCCATCTGCATATTAGCACCTTAGATGCCACAGTGACAGACAGCAACAGACACTGCCCAGTGTGTCCCGATGCAGATGGGCAGGGGACAGGGTGGCCGCATCGTGGACGACACATGCCTCGGTCCCCTGTGTCCCCAGTGCTCTGTCCCAGTGCGTCCCAAGTACGCACGCGCCCTTGCATCTCCCCTAGAAATCATTCACCCTCAAAGTCCAGTCTGCACAAAGCCTGACTACTCTCATTTTCTTTTTCTAATATATTGATTTGCTCATTTTTCTGCTAAAAAGGATGGTTTTCAACTATCAGCACGTGTCAATATGAATGGAAAAATGGTCGATTTTTTGAAAACCCCAAAGAAAACTCCAAGCTACAGAGGAAGGAAGGCAGTCACACCTCCACCTGACCGGACGTGCAGGAGCTTTCCTGCGCCTCCAAAGGTCGCGGATCCCTTGCTCACAGGCCGAGGTCATGCAGGGCAGACGTACGCGCTGAGGTTTCTGGGGGCTTCCAGGAGGGAGGGGTCAGCAGGCACCAAGGAGCAGGGAGGCAGGAAGCAAGATGGTCCCCGGGGGACGCAGGGAAGGACCCGAGGCCTCTGTGGGGACAAGCAAGCTCGCTGTTCAGCCTGGCTTTGCTGGCCCCGCTGATGTGACACTCGCTCCGTCCTCCGCTCCCAGTCTCCGTCGGGTCTGGCTCACACGCCTTTTGGGAGGGTTTCTAGGTCTGTGTGCTGGCCTCTGTTCCACGCTGTGATGGGAAATCCCAGTGTGGTGGGGTCACGCGTGTGCAAAGGCCAGCGAGGGCCAGGCTAGCGCGCTGACTCCGGCCTGGAGCCCACGCCGGAGCAGGACCTTGGCCTGAGGGAAGACCCTGAGCCTCCTTGCCCCTCGGCGACAGTGTTGGGTCTCGAGGCAGCCCTGAGTTTGGGCTCAGCTATGAGACAGTGAGGGGCGGGAGGCAGCTGACACCAGCCCGCCCCAGCCCGGCGATGCCAGGGGTCCATCACTGCCCCCAGGGAACGTCAGCCTCCACCTGCAGGTCCCAGTTAAACCAAAGGTCTCGGAGGTCCCGGCTCGCTCCAAGGGACTCTGCTTGTGCCCTTCTGTGTGGGGGGCTTTGCATTTGGAAGTACGTGTCTTTGACCTGAGTAGCCTGGGGTGTAGCCAAGGTCAAGGACCCCAGCAGGGTGAGGCCGGGGGCAGCGTCCTGTCCTGGCCTGTGTGTGAGCCTCCAGGAGGGGTGGCCGCAGGGCTGGCCGAGCACCTGCCGATGGTGTGGATCAGAGTTTTGTCTTCGATTGTCCTTGAAGATGGAGGGAACGCACTGAAGGTCACTCAGGAAGCCCCTGTCACTTGTCACCCGTCAGATCCGGGCAGGACCCAGAGAATGAGCTCCAGGCAGGGTGTGGTCTTTGTCTGGCCCTGGCCACCACCTGTGTCCCCTCGGAGATGTCGTCGACCAGTGAGCCGTGGTGGGAAGACCAAAGCCCACCAGCAAAGGCAGAGCTCCTGGTACCAGGGGCTGCGTGCGCGTCCTCAGTGTCACCTGCCTTGCAGGTGGTATGAAGCAGTCACCATGTCAGACGGGCAGGACGCGGCTTGGTCCCCATCTCCAGGGGTCTGCAAGGAGGGGCTGAGGTCGGGGTGACCCTCCCGGGAGCCTGGACAGGTGGGCTCCGTGTCGCAGGCCAGGAGCCTCCTCTTACAAAGCAAACGCGTGAGGCCGTGAGGCCTGTGCTGGGGACGCACGGTGGGGCTCCCTCTGCGGTGACGGAATTCTCAGAGGCGCTGCTGGGCCTCCAGCAGAAGATGATTTGAGAGGCCAAGTTCACCGGGTGCATTTTGAGAAGAAATAAGGACGCGGGCCAAGCTGCTTCCACGGGGGCTGAGGGGCCAGCCCGTCAGATCCAGGCGTGGACAGTGAAATGTATGCCAGCAGTCCTGGGGACATCGGAAGATGAAAAGGGGGCAGGGGTCAGGACGAGATAAATTTATACCAGCTTGGCACATCCACTGACAAATTTGCTGTTTTTGCATTGTTGCCCTGACCTCCTGGTTACTGGGGCGATGACATTACAGTGGAGAGAAGGGCTTATTCTGGGTGATAAATTCAAGCAGAGAAGACGCGCTTTGCCCACAGAGCGCACCTAAAAAATTGTGGGAAATTGAGGCTTTGGGCAGAGAGCCACGCTGCATTCTGGGGCCGCAGCCCGTGGTTTCCACGCAGTTGGAAAGGGCCCTTTGCTTGGCAGGGTGGACACTCAGCCTGCGGAACGTTATGAGCTCGGAGGTCACGCGAAAGCCGGAGGAAAGAAAGAAACCTGGGGGTGTGACAAGACTCAGCGCCCGCAGGGCGGAGGAGGGGGTGGGGGCCCGCGGCACCCCTGCGCCTTCCTTCCGCAGCGGGCCCGCCCCAGAACCGGGAAGCGAGCCGCCCAGGGCCAGGGTGCTGCGTGAGGGCGTGGGCCCCTCTCCAGAGGCTGCCTCTGTCCCCAGACCAGGCTCTGGGGGGGCGCACGGGCCTCCCGGAGCAGCAGCTGG
>NW_017731427.1:1022018-1058218 GCF_001890085.2 Hipposideros armiger
GGGAACATTTGCAGACTCCAGGATTAAGACCTGATGCTTTTGGGAGCCACTGTTCAGCTGACCCCTCATGTGTCCCCCTCCTCCCTGGGTTCCACTTCCTCTGGTGGACATTCACGGCCATACGTCTGGACCTCTCCCTGGGTCACTAGCTCTGTCCCAGGGCTCATCACTTGTGCCCAAAACATGCACAAACCCCTTTATTCCCCCAAATGACTTGATGTGACATGTACTGTCGTCAACAGGTTGCTAGTGACTTCGGGGAGCTCACTCACTGCGTCAGATGCTCGCAATGCAGCTGTTCAGCCCCCATTGGTTTTGGGGCTTCAGTTTCTGAAACTTTTTGCATTTTCACCTCTCTGCCTGTAGGGTGGGTATGATTATAGGGCCCTCCTTCTGAGCGTGACGTAGGTTAAGCATATCAGTTCCTTAGCATCAAGCCTGGAGCCTAGGACATGCTTAACAGGAGTTAGCCGTAGACACGCCTAATCTATGCTGCGTTGTTCTAGCCCCCAGGGGTCTCTGGAGCTGAAGTCACAATGACAACAACCCTCCAGCAAATGGGACCCTGAACTCTTGAGTATAAATACAATGTTGCAGTACTTAGGAGTCCGCTGTTACATAAAAAAATCAGAACTTTTCAGCTGTCAGAAATTTGGGGCATTTTCCTTGGGCAAAGGAACTAGCTGTGAGAGGCACGGAGCGCAGGGCCACTCTGCACCCTCCTAAGCGCCTTGACTGACAGCAGTGGGGTCTTCTTTCCAGCCTAACACAGTTCCTAAGCCCAGGGGCGCCCATGTCAGTCTCCTACCCACACCCACACGTTGTCTGTGCTGGACATGTTTTGTTGCTCTGTAACTTGTATCCATTTTGTTTTCCACGGAGCAGCTGACCCCGGACATCTGAATGCCAGGCTGGGCGAGGAGACAGACGGGGCCTGTCGTGGCGTTAAGACATGGGGAGCATCTGCCCTCCGTGGCCCAGGACCCTCGTCTTGTTCCTGGGGTGGGGGCCGGAGGTTGGGGGACGGGCTCTTCCTGACTTCGCGGCGTTCAGGCTGGGGTCGGGGTGAGTGTGGCCCGTGTGGTCGCGACGTAACCAAGGAAGCGTTTGGACCCTTTCCTTTAGGCTGACTATTCTCCATTGTATTGAGGCAAAAACAAAGCTTTTATAAAATGACAACAAGGAATGCGCTGCTTAGCTCCCCGGAGGGGTGGCTGCCCTTGTCAGCACACCTGGGTGGGTGGGTGACGCCGGGGGGCGCCGTCCACAGGGAGATGAGCTCTGTTCTCCGGGAGGCAACGCCTGCCTCGCCGGGGTGGGCCCAGGCCACGCTGTCCCTGCAGCCGAGCGGCCGGTGCGCCGGGACCTGGAGATGCAGGCTGCTCCCCCACGCTTCATGCTGTACCTCTCTCCCCAGAGTGTTTTCTGTGGAATTGAGTACACGTCGCGTCAAATTGGAATCAGCTCCTGTTGCTCTGTGGTGCCTGAGCGAGAACCCGTCGGTGTGGAGGCCTCTGGGGTTGGGGTGGCTGTGCATTGTCTGGTGACATTAGATGGGGTGTCTGCCCAAGGTCTGCATCTGAGCCCACCCAAGAGGCAGCGAGTCGGCGCCCTTCTCACGACCCCCCAGCACCCATGGACGCTGTGGCATTTGAGCCCCTGACAGCTCGTCTATCCGAAACTCCGCTTGTGAGGGATTTATAACTCAACCATAAAATCCACTCAAGGCTTGAGGTTGGAATGAGGCAGCTTGCTCAGGAGTGAATTAATTAATGAATTTGTCTTTTCTTTCATCAATTTGACTGACACCTTCAAACATGCTCCCTTGAGATGTGATCTCAGCAGCTCTCATAAAACTAGAAACTTCAGGCTTGGCCAACGTGTCCAGGGAAAGACTGCACACAGAAATTACCAGCCCAGCAGGGGAGCATGTTAATGGGGCTCAGACCCCGTGGGTCCTTCGAGAAGCTGGGCAGGTGGTGCAATGAACGGGAGACTGAACAGGAGTCAGGAGACCTGAGTGCCCACGGCCTTGAGGGGACTCGGGAGGCCTCTCCCTGCCCCTACTGACCGGCAGGACTGCCCTGCCCTGAGTGGCTGGCCCAGGCTCACGGGGAGCTGACTGTCTAGACCCAGCCTCTCTGGTGGGGGCCCGAGTAAATAACCGTGAGTGCCGGGGGCATTCTCAGTCCAGCGTACCGTTGGTGACGTCGGGTCCCGGAGGGCGGGCGAGCGAGTGGTTAGACTTCCACAAAGATTCCACCGTTGAGGAGGCAGATGGCTGCCCTGCACAGCCAGCACGGCTGCAGCAACTAAAAGGTGGACTCACATACCCCCTGCTGTCGCCGGGCCTGGCCTCTGACCCTGAGGTGTGATGGTGACACGTGTATGGTTCTCTGCAGTGGGCTGGGACAGCTAAAAGTA
The DNA here is from genome assembly GCF_001890085.2 of Hipposideros armiger. NCBI lineage: Eukaryota > Metazoa > Chordata > Mammalia > Chiroptera > Hipposideridae > Hipposideros > Hipposideros armiger. The sequence continues at coordinate 1,024,443 of NW_017731427.1, forward strand.
AATGTCGGTTGTTCTGAGAGGGAGTCTGACCTCCCCTAGGGGCAGGCTTGCCGGGCAGCAGGGGAGTGATGGGCTCTGAGAGCGGACAGCAGCCTCTGTGCGGCCCCTGGAGGCCTGGAGGCAGGAGAGGCATGTGGTCAGCACTTCGCTCTAGAAGCAGCCGAGGGCGAGCACGGCCCACTTAGCGCAGGGACCCATCGTGTCCACCTGTCACTTTGCCTGGCAGATTTGGGGAGAACAGGTTATGGGGAGGGTGTGGTGGGGCAGGTGGGAGAGGGACTGCCTGTCCGCTGACGTGCCTGCTTGACTGTGCATCCTGTCTGTGATGTGCTGACCTGGCATTAAGTCACTGTCCATCCACATTGTTTGATGCTCCTCTTACGTGGTGGTCAGTGTTGTCCATGGCTCAGCTGGGGCCCAGGGCACCCACAAGCTGCTGGTGCAGACTGAGCGCCCCGTGGCGGGGTCCTGACATTGGGAGAGGGGATGTCGACAATGGGCCCCCTCCCCTGTTTGCCGGCATAAAGCCTCACTCTGGTTGGATAGGGCCCTGTTGCCTTCCGCCAAGCGTCTCTGCAGACGAGACGCCTGCCGGTGATTAGAGTCCCTGAAAATCCCGGAAGGGCTGAGGGAGAAACGTTCTCATCCCACAGTCAGTCACCACACCACTCGCTACTCTTTGCTCTGCCAGTTAACTTCAGACAACAGATCCAGGAGCCCGACCTGCAAAAAGGGCTGTAAGCACCTGAGCGGGGAGAGCCGCGCTGTCGGAAACTGGTCTCCCACACCGTAGCTGCTGGACCGCCAGCCACGGCTGCAGCCGGCATCCTTGTCTCCCCTCGAAGGATGATAACCACTTTTCTTCTAACGAAATTGATCTCCAATTAGGGCATGCCAGAGATAACCGCTTTTACATTGCATGTTTCAGTAAATTAAAAAAAAGGCCCAAGCCCAAACCAAACAGAAATAAAAACCAGCCAACCAAACAAAAAATTAAAAAGAAAACAACATTTAAGAAACCAAGAAACCGTGGCTTAAAAAACCCCAAATCTCGTTAGTGATGTGTGGTCACCAGGTACGACCCAAGCTTTGGAGTCACCTGAGCTGAAGTTTACCTCCTGGTGCAGAGACTTCTCAGGACGCTGCAAGTTTGACGGAAAGTCGACTAATGCAGGCACCACGCCCCACCAGGCAGCCAGGTGCTGAGGACACCGATGGTGAGGCCGTGGCTCGGGCCCGGAAGCTGCCGTTCTTCCTGCCTAGAAAGAAACCTTTTCCACAACTGACTGACTCAGCTTGAAGAGGAACACGCTTGGAGAACAGAGAATGACCTACTCATACAAATGTAACTGAAAGGAATTAGAAATGACTCCTCAAAGGGAAATGCCCATGAGGTGCTTGGGAAGGCGGTGGGCCAGGAGGTGGGCGACGCCTTGACGTGTGCGTGTGAACACGGACAAGCCCGCAGGCAGCAGGGGAGCCGTCACCCTCCCGTGGGGCGACGGCCTTCTCTCGGGGCGCTTTTGCAGCCCTGTCTGTGTTGGCTTACGCTCCTGTGGTTTTAGGCAGCATCAAAATGGATCTGTTTTCAGAAATAAGTCGGTTGGTAATGCTATGTTAGTTAAAGTAAGTTCATTTATGCATCTAGTACAGATTGTAGGACACGTGTACATTTTCTGTGTCAGCCAAAGAAGCCTTCAGCCGTCACTAGGGGTGTTCAAACTCACTTAGTTGTGTCTTGTTTTGGTTCAATCTGTATCAGTCTTTCTTACCCAATTGTTTTCGGTTGAATTGCAGCCCCCCAAATTCACAGGTTGAGGTTTGAACCCCCTGGACTTCAGAATGGGACTGGCTGTATTTGGAAATCGATGAGGTCACACCGCAGTGGGCTGGGCATGAATCCAATGTGACAAGTGTATTTATAAAAAGGGTATTTGGTCACAGAGATAGGCTAGCACACAGGGAGATGAGACAGCGACCAGGTGACAGCCTTGTTACAAGGCTGACTAGGGTGACAAGACTTTGCCCTGTACGTCACCATAATGTGCTGTGAGATGGGCTTTCTGGGATGTGTGACAGTGCAAATCATAATACAGAAACGGGGAAGCAAGAATGTGGTTCACTGGTGCAGTGATGGGACGAGCAGATTTACATTCAGACTCTAATAAGCATTTTTAAAAATTAAGAGTAAGAAAAACACTCCATTCCAGGTACCAGGATTTGCACACAGGAAGGGTACGTTCAGGACGGCATGTCTTGTTGATTGGCTCCTGTATTCTGGCATGGTGTTTGGTGTCTGGGAGTGTTTAATAAATATCTGTTAACCCAGTGATCAGAAACTGTGTGCAAAGAAGAAATTAAGAAAAGCCAAATGTTTGCCTTTTTTATTTGATAAAATTTTCCTAATGTTACAAAATGCTGTTTTTCTTTTTTGTTCTTGTTTATTTTCTTTCTTTTTCCTAAATTAAAGTTGTATAGGGTCCTGTTTTACTAGCCAGGAGAAAGATGCAAACCTTTCAGACCAGAAATACAAAATCACTGTTATATAAAAGAAAGTAGATAGCAAGTAAAGATTATGTCACACTACTTGATAAAATTTGTAACAACTTCCAGACAAATCCTAAGAAACAAAGAAACTCAAACAACAGAGCTACAGATAAAGAATAGACATAGTCAATGATTATATTTCCCAATGTCACAACAGATAAAAATCACATCTTAAAAATTGTTTTTGAGTAATTTCTTATAGCTTACAATCTTTTATCTATGTAGTAAGTCCAGACAGCACAGAGAACAGGTGTGTAGCAATAGTCGGCTTTTCATAATTTATATTTTAGTCTTATGTTTTGAATAGAAAGTTTTGCCCCATATTTTAGCACCACGATTGTCTCTAGTGTTTTGTCATACCATCTCATACGTTATTAGATTATATTGAAAACTTTGTGTATCAACTGATGCAAATCTTCTTATTTGGGAAAATTGTTTTCTGTTTGAAAGTCAAATAGCAAGTCCATTTTATGATAAAATTATATTATTGGGCAAGGAAAATGTTGGCACAGCCTGAAAGTAGGGGTGGGAGGAGGGAAAAGATGGGGTCTGGACAAAAACACGACACATGAAGGACCTCAGGTGTGTCCAGAAAGTCCAAATGCACTGTTTCTTACGGAGGGCGCCAACTGAGTGTTTAGCAAAGATGTGACAAGAGATGAGATTACAGAAGGGGGAATTTAGTGTATGGGTGGCTTCTGTGCCATGCAAAGGGACACATTCCCACCTGTGGCATGATTCACAAGATACATCATGCTATGGTCGTTCAAGCTATGATGGATCACGCATGCTAATTCACATCCTGATAATTCACACCATGAGGGGTCACACTGTCGTGGTTCACACCGTGATGAGCCACATTGTCCTGGTTCACACCATGAGGGATCACACCATGATAATTCACACTGCGATTGTTCATACTCTATGGGGCACCTATAATGTTCCAAGCACTATGCTAGAATCTTCACATATATCATGTTCAAAATTGTTCAGTGAGGCAGGCATTGCCAAACCCATGTGAAGAGGAGAAAACTGCACCATTAGGCCAGGCTCTGAGATTCAGAAATTATTTCCCCCTGTTTTCTCCTGTGCGTCTTTGGCTGAATGAATTAATGCCAAACGACTAGTTTCCCAAAGCCGGCAAAGGGAAAGGTACCAGGAGAGCACTGCTAACGTTTACAGATGTCTTCCCACCAGAAGCCCTAGCTCAGTCCACTTGGGCCGGCGAGACTTCCACGCAGACATGCGAGGGGAGACACAAAGAGGGGCAGAACGTAGCTTTGTGGGGACACTCAGATATTTTAAGAGGTCGTAGAGGAGGCAGAGCCTGGAAGAAAGAAAAATGATCGGATAAGTCGGAAGAGAGTAAGGAGAGTAGAGTTCCCGGATTGAACGGAGAGAAAACTCCCAAAAGGAGAGCGTACTGACTGTGGTCACAGAGCCTTGTGCACTCAGACAAGGGCACGGAAAGGATCTCAGCTGTTGTTGAGATTGCAGGTACAGAAGTTTGTCCCATGTTGTAAAGCACAGAACTGGGAGCCAGGAGCTTGGGGTTGCAGCCACATGAAACCTTCCTGCTCCCTGCACGAGTCTCCTCACCTAGAACGCTGGGATCAGCTCTCCACCTGGGCACCGCCGCACTTTGGATCGTTGTGGGGGCTGTCAGGCGGTGGCAGTGCGTGTCGCATCACCCAGCCTGCCCCCTCTCCCCACTTGACGCAAGAACGCATCCCTTAGTGTGGTACCTAAAAATGTCTCCAGACGTTGTGCAAAGTGGATGAGAACTGCTGCATAGACGTCACACCCTCCTGTACAGAGCCCTGGCAGGCGGGTCTCCTGTCTGATGCTACGCAGCCACAGTGCAAGCCACACTCAGCCCGTTCTGTCAGCTCCCAGGCAACAGGTGGGATGTTGGAGAACACAATTGGCACAAACCATATGTGGGTTTACAAAGAGGGTGCTCCGTTACTGTAGGATCCACTCACCAAAAGCTAACGATTTCGTCCCCAAAAAGGAAGCTCTGGCCTGGCATTCAGCCGTCACCGGGAGGTTCTACCAGGGACTGTTTAGACTCGGGTCGCGGACAGACCGGAGCACCTGCCCCCCACACACACACCCACGCCGGGTCCACCTCCACCACGGTCTTCGATTCGTCCCCTTGTTTTGTTTTCGCGTTGACCCTCGCGATTCTGAAGACCTACAATGAGCTTGGCCTTGGATGACCCTGGTCATGTTTTTGCCTCTGAAGAAAAATATTCACATAAACATGAACGCACCGGTGTGCACACCAAGGCGCTCTCCGGCAGCTCCTGTTGATGCCTCTGTGCTCCTTCTCGTGTAAATATTTTCTCCTCTCCCCATTTCTTCTCAGCTCGTTTCCTTCCTTGCTCCTGACACCTCCCGGCACCGCTGTGCCCAGTGGCCTCACACAGGTGCTGTCCTGATGGCACTCATGCCCCGGGCATTCTGAGGGCGACTCTACCAACCACGATGGCTTCAGCTCCCATCACGTGCTGACACCCCCAGACCTAACACACAGGAGGACAAAGTTTCTGTGAGATGAAGGAGTAGACGTTGATGAATATGAGTGATTTATGGATGTTGTCATGGGCTGAACTGTGTCCCCCTCCAACCCCCCCCACCCCATCTTAATTTATATGTGGAGCCCTCACACCTCACTTTACAATGTGACAGTGTTTGGAAATGGGTCTTTAAAGAGGTGAATCAGGTAAAGTGAAGACTTCAGGGTGGGTGCTAATCCGTAATGACTGGTATCCTTATAAGAAGAGGGGATTAGGACACAGACACACACAGCAGGGTGACCACGTGAGGACACAGGGAGACCAGAGCCATCTCAGGAGGAACCAGCCCCCCCACACCGTGATCTCAAACTTCCCGCCTCCATAACTATGAAAAATAAATGTTTCTTAAACCATGTGGTCTATGGTAGGTTGTTATGGCGGCCCTAGAAAACCAACAGACACGGATAGACAAAACTGGTAAAAAGGTTTTGCTGATTCTTGGGGGTTTCCCATCATTGAGTAATGACAATACCCTCCGAACTTGCTGTGTATTTTGAAAAATTAAAATCCTTCCTTCCTTCCTTCCTTCCTTCTTTCCTTCCTTCCTTCCTTCCTTCCTTCCTTCCTTCCTTCCTTCCTTCCTTCCTTCCTTCCTTCCTTCCCTTACTCTGTAACTCCTCAGGCTTTAATGTCACAGTCAATGCTGAGGTGGCTTGAAGCATCGTTGAGTGTTTGCTACACAGGCCCTCTGCACATGATAGGAGGGGACGGTCACTTGGCACTCCCTGGCCATTTGCACGGCCCCCACGTGCCTCCCCTGCTGTGTCACGCGGCACTGGGATGACCAGTTCACACCTGCTGTTTTGTTTCTTGCCCGCACGTCTGACGTGCTCAGAGGTTTTGTTATAGACGGAGGCCCAGAGGTTCCTCTCCACGCGGCCTCCTCCTCTTGGCCGCTGGTCCTTGTCCCCGTGTCCGCTTCGTCCATTCAGGAGACCCGGCCTCAGGAGAGGGGGTGTGCAGCCCCACACATCCTTGAGTCACACGGAAACGGCCTGTGCACCTGGTTTTCAAACTGTATTAGTGTATTCTATCAAACTCTTTCTGTCAATGACATCATAGAAAATCAAAGACAACTGTACCTACAAATACATTTCTCTTATGGCTAACTGTGTGTGAAATATATTCATAAAATAGAACATATTAAAATAAAGCTATTTTGGAAACAAGAAAATGTTTATATAAATCTCGTTTAAGGGTTTAGAAAATAAATATAGCATTATATGGGTATCATTCTAATAAATTTGGTAAATATTTGCAGCCTCTCTTTCTGTAGATTTATAATCAGTTGAACATGTCATGGAAATAAAGTAAAATACATGTTAGGGTTTCTACCCTGCCCTCCCCATAATCCATTAGTCTAAGAAATTGCCTTAAAAGCAGCATGTCATTATTTTAGAGTTAAACAGTTAAACGTTTTTATACAGGAACATCAAAACCATATATGCTTCAAACACCAAACCTTTTTTTAATGGCTTTCAGATAAAACAATTTATTTATGCAATTAACAACAACATGCAATTTCTAATAATTAGCAGATAATAGTTATCTGCAAAGTACTTTATAAAATTGCCTTTGAACTGCATTCGTTCTGTGGGGAATCGCTGAAAATTGGACTATAAAATTACCAGAAAATGTACTGCATTAACAAGAATTTTCTGTATTCAGTTTCTCTTCAAATTTATGGGCTTGAATATTTGTAAACATTTGGTTTCATAGACAGAAACCCTATCACCTCACCTCTCTAAAAAGGGAAAATACATATTACAGCACGTTTGGTTACAATAGGATTTTTATTTTCTTTATTTTAACATTGCTTTCTCCTCTTCCCCTGTAATGAAAACATTATTTTATTATTTCTTCTTTGAGAATTAAAAATAAATACCCAATATGCCACTTTTATTGGTATACATCAGTTCTTTCTAATTCCCTCTTAGAAACTATATTATACATTCAGAATTGTAAAACATTTCTATTAAACTGAACTGTCTTTGAAAAAACAAACAATAAAAATCATCAGGGAAATACGTTGAACAAACATTAAGAGGACACTGACTAGGAAAGGGTATTTTCTGCCTCTCTCTTGTTCTTTAAGAGACATTCCCACCGTGTCATCCACAAACGGTTCAACTTTGTTCTGCAGTGTTGAAAAACGTCACTTGCAGGCACGTTTCTGTCCTGCTCCTGACAGATCGTTGCAGGTGCATGTGTTGCCGTAACATCCAGGTTCCTGTTGCCAGGATGAGAAGACAAAGCCAGGACACCTCCATGTGGTGGCTTGTGGCCCGGCCCGGGGCGCCACTGATATCCTCAGGCCCAGCGGCGTGGTGAGGCCTCGCTCACCCTGCTGGCTGGTGTGCCCGTGCCCACCTGGGTGCCCGTCCCAAGTGAGCCTCAGAAGAGGTGGCCATCCTGTGTGCCAAGGCCACCTGCTGACTCCTGGCAGGAGAGTGACTGTTACCAAGGGCACGTCACGCTCCCAGAGGGCAGGTGAGGGATCCTCTAGTGAGAAAAGTGAGGACCTGTCACAGAGGCAGCCTCAGCGACAAGCTGGTCCCCTCAGCGCTCTGGGTGTTTCTTCTGGGAGCCGGCCACCCCTGGCACGGGGTGTCCTCAGGGAGCATCTCCACTGTGAACACTGGTCCGAGTTCCAGGTGAGGCTACACCACGGCCAAAGCCCTTCTTCACAGACGGTGAGTCTGGAGACGAAAGGCAGAAAGTGTACCTCAAACCCTGGGGTATCGCAGCCTCTGCCAGAGGCCCTGAGCCAGGGGTGGAGGAATGGGGGGACATAGGGGGCTGCTGACCCCGTGGGCTGCACGGCCAGGCCTGCGGGCCCAAATGGCTGAGCCCTGGTGCCTTCCCCTCCGTGGGGCTGGCTGCCAGGCTCCCTTCCAGGAACACACAGTGATATGGGTCTTCCTGGGGACACCACATTTAAGTCACAGGGATGCGTGATCATTTCTTCATTATTTTGAGCTTCATAAGTAATCAACAGAATCACTCACAACCCAGGACGGAACCTCCAGGGAGTAGGAATGGATGAGTGACAGAAGAGGTCCCGACAGAGAACCACGGGCGGTTCCCGGCCCAGGCCCTCTGCCATGAGGTAGCCCGGCCCTGTGACAGTCCTGTCACTGGAGCCTGCTCTCAGAGGCCCAGCCCTTTGCCCTGTGATGTGCATCCCTTTCCCTGCCTCAGTTTACCTTGCTGAGTATGCGTGTGGGAAAGACCTTGGGCAGGACAACTCCGATCACTGTGCTGAGTATGTGAAGTGGCCGACCACAGGTTCGCAGGAATCACATTTCAGGCGGAGGGAGGCACAAATGGGGTAAATGTGTGCACGCTGAGTGGCCGCAGACGTACCAAACACCCTGGCTTCCCAGGCACAAATCTCAGCCCTCTTCACACGTCTGCCCTTTCTCTCTCCTGTCCTGAAAATAAATTTCCAAATTAACGGTCATCAGAAAAGCAGCCAACTGAATTTAAAATGCCTTGGAGGAGAGACACTAACCCGCACATTTAAAAAATATATAAAATCCTTTACATTAGTAAAATACTCAAAGCAGAAATTTTTGATTTTGCATAAAATGGAAAGCATCATTTGGCAGTTTCAGTACATTTGAAACACAATATATTTTGTGAGGTCTCAACAGCAGTGAGCTTTGGTGAACGGATCGTTTGGCAAACTGGTCATCAGCCAAAACTTTTCTGCCAATGGGCTTTCAGAGATGGGTTTGCATCTACGAATCGGTTTATCAATGAACTGCTGTTCTCCAAAGTGGCTTATGGCAAATTAATGTTTGATAAATTGACCCAAATTTCACCCTTGCACTAGAAATTTTTAAATGAACTTTTCATTTTGAAGTTATTGTAGAGTCACATAGAGTTATAAGAAACAATACAGGGAAATCCGGTGAGCACTTTTGAGACCACAAGTAGCTGCTGAGACGTGATCTGGGCACTTTGCATTAGAGTATTTCCAACAGTACACAGTAGCATTGCAAACACGGAGAAGAGCAGAGCGTGCTGGCTGGGAAGAGGCCGTGGGAAAATGGCGGCAGGCTTTCCCTGTGAGAGGAGGCGGCACATCCCATCGCGGCCCTCCCGGCGACACCGGACACACTCACCAGTCGGAGCTTTGAGAGGCCTGCGGCCCACTTCACAGAGCCGCACCCATTATTTTCAAGCTGCCTGCACTTGTCTCATACCTTGTATTTACACTGTGTCAGTGCGTGTGGGTGTGGATAGCAGTGTTACCCTTGACACTGCAGGACAATAAACGTAGCATGGGATTCAGCACCAGCCTGAGACTGCGAGCTCCAGGAGCCACCAAGAGCGGGGTTGTCGGAGTGCCCAGCGAACCCAGGCTGGTTACGTAAATTCCATCCATGTCCTTGTTTGCAAAAGGAGGACTTGGGGTTGCACGTTCCTTTCACATCGACGACTGAGCGGTAACACTGTAAGTGGGACAGGACTTCAAAGAAATAGAAACCAGCGATTGGGACAAATATGAGGAAAACGCAATGAAAATTGCCATGTAGAAAAAAGCATGCAGTGACTTGCATGGGAACACAGAGAAGGACCGGGTGAGGCGAGGTAAGGCTGTCTTCCTGGTGGGAATGGTGGCGCATTGGCCCTGAACACCCACGGGAGCACGCGCCACGCTGGCCTTGGGTGGGGAGCCACATCCACCCCAGCGGGGCGCCTCTGACACCCAAACTGGGGCCAGCGAGAAAGCGAGTGAAGGCGGGCTCCAGACTGTCCTATGTCTCCATCTCACCCAAAGCTGAGCAGGTGGGGACGGCTTCCCGGGTGGCCCTGCAGCCCCGGAGTCCCCTGGGCCTCTCCACACGCACGCCAGCACCTGTCCTCCAAGTACAGTCACATTCTGAAGTACCAGGGCTTTGAGGGGACACCATTCAGACACCTTGACACATGTCAGCAGAGCATGCGGTAAGCTTGTGTGTGAATATAAGGGTGGAGCAGGCATCAAATCCAGCTTGCAACGTTGTGAGTTGCGCCAAGTCTTAAAGGACAGATACGGTTTGGCCAGATGAGAGGGACAGAAAGACTTGCATTCGGCAACCAGGACAGAGGCTCTTGAGGCCAACAGAGGCCAGACGTTGTCTATGGTGCCACCAGCTTTCGCAGATGAGGCTTTAAGGTTTGGAAAGGTGAGCGACACGAACAAGAACGGGACTTGTAACGGAAGCCTGTTTCCCAGCGTCCTGAATGTGCTGTCCACCGTACCTTCTGTCAGGGCGTCTTCTGTTCTCATCTTCCTGGGCCATGAGGCTCAAGGAGGGAGAATGCCATTGAGGAGATGGAAAGAGGTGTGACAACTGTCATTTTCCTTTTCAGTGGTTGCTGCGGCTGGTCTTCCAGCTCCGATTCCCTTCTGCTGTGAAGATAATGGGGAAAACATTGCGGGGTCCGATGGGTGTGCAGTGCAGGGGTTGTGGAGGCTGTTCGCATTTGGATGGAATCCACACCAAGAACAAGTAAAACGTGGGTGTGATTCAAGAAACGGGCGAGTTAAGGAGGGCGGGGAGTTTCCTGCCGTCTTTCCACGTGTGTATTCCCTGGTGATGGGACGCGGTCCATCTGTGGGCACTTTCATGACCGCCGTCCAATTTCTCTTCAATTTGAGTATATGATCCAAAACACCTTAATAAAGGCTTTACAATGTGTCTTATTTTGTTGATAGATTTTCTTGTCTGTTGCGCAATTATAAAATGGCAGATTTGTCTCCATTTAATAGATTATAGTCATCTCCAAGTCTCTTTCTCTCCTCTCTCAAGTATTTCTCCTTTTTCTCGTCACTCCCTTTGCCCAAATATTTTTATTTAGGGCAGTTGTTTGAGGCATCGTTTCACGTTTATTTTTGTTGTTATTTAGATAATCACATAACTTTTTTGTGGTTTTCTATTTAGAAAATTGCTTCTTTTTTTGAAAGCTATTTTTACGTGTACAGTGAGGTAAGCAGAGAAGTCGACGAATCACTGATGACCTCAGGAAGTTCCACGAAGCAGCAGCCACCAAGGCGGCATGACGTCATGTCACTAGTGTCACTGGCGAGGAGACACTGGTCTCCGCATAAACGGGGTGGGAACTCTGCCTGGGAAAGGCTAGACTGGATCAGAGTGCATCATCAATCACTCATTCACTTATCCAACAAACATGTGTGTGCTTCCACGGTGCGCCAGCCACTGTCACCGCTCCTGAGGACACAGAAGAGAATGAAGGGGCAGTTTCCTCAAGGCCAGTCACATGGGAGTGGTTGATCTTAACTCTGAAAATTCAAACTTGCTGTCTCAGCCATTTGAATATGGAAACCAAACGTGTTCTTATGAGAGACCATTTGGATAGTTCAAAACTTGTAACACGTATTTCTAAAACTCAGTTTTTATACATATTTAACAAAAATAGTGATTAGGGGGCTTAAAATAGAATAATTTGTCTACTTACTTTCAAGTATCCTTAGATGAAAGAAAACAGAGCAATACCTCTTCAATGGTTTAATCATATCACTTATTATATTTAAAAAATATACTGATTCAACATGGGATGTTTGTATAAAGGTACAGTTGTGTGGGCTTTAAAATCTTGGGGGGGTCATTTTCACACTGCTCATTCTTAGCTCATGGACAGGAGCAATACAGATAAGTGGCTTAGTTTTTCTTTTTACTCAGAAATGCAATATTCTCGTGTTGGGAATTTTGGGGGGAGTAAACACTTCGTATTTAGTGCACACACTAATACAGTGAGATTGATTGCATCCAAGGCTAAGTGACTGCAAACCAACACTCACTGCTCTATATGAATGTGCTATCTCATGCTGGTGACGTAAGGGTGCTCCGAACAGCAGGTTAGAGACACGCAGGAGGACGTCAGTTGAGGGAGCCAGACAGCAGGCAGCGTTTGTGCAGGCCCTCGTTTCTAAGGGGTTCTATGCGCAGGGGTTAATTTTAGCTAAACGGTGATCTTGAAAAGTGTGTGTGTGTGTGTGTGTGTGTGTGAAATGTATTACTGTAGTTTCTGCTTCACATAAAAAGAAACTGACAATTAGGGAGTTCAAATGACTTGCTGAAGAGACTGAAAGCTCTAAGTGCAAAAAAAGAAAAAGAAATGAAGAAACGAAACGTTTTGTGAAGGTGACCCTTCCATCCCTACAGCAACCTGCCCACGTGGGTGCGGCCATCCCTGTTTTGCAGCTGGTCCTGCAGACCTGAAGTGGGGCAGAAGCAGTGCGTCCGAGGACCCCCGTTATTGGGCTTCGGGTTGGTGTTCACCTCCGAACCTTACATGTTTTCCAGTTCCTCATCGTGACGGGATATTTCTAATGTAAAATTTGTGATTATTCTTGGCATCCCTGTTGCCCGTGGTCTTGAAGTTTATAGTTTCCCAAAGTAAGGACTTACGCCGACCAAGCATAATCCATTGTGTGTGCTAATGGGTGGAACTACAGATTAACACTCCTTGTCACACTGGCTGATCACCAGCCATAGCAAATGCACGCAGAAGCGCACAATCGCCACGGAAGGTGTGAGGAAATCGAATCTGAGAGCAGTAATTTGGTTTTCTCCGCCACGCTACTCCTTGATCTGTGGAGGTAATCACTCAGCACAGTTAAGACAGCTAAATCACATTACCAACCTGCTTAGATTTGCCTGGCGTATTAACTGCCTCCCGCGCCGTGCTCCCTCTGCAGGGCTATTGACATGTGTTCCCAAGACTGCGGAATGCTTTTTTGACTTCATAATTATTCTGCGTGTGTGGTTAGGTTAGTTTATATGTATGTGTAAGCTTATTTTATGCTCTTTAAAATGTAATAAAACTGAATTATATATGATTCTCCGAGAGCAGACAGGGTGTTGGGGGAGAGAGACGGGCCCACTTTCATTGTCTGGAGTCACCCATTTAGAAGTGGGCGTCCCCTCTGTACGGCCGATGCCACGGGGCAGTAAGGATGCGGTACAAGCCACCCCTTCAAGGAAAGTTCAGGGTGTGACAGGGCAGGCGGGAACACGAAGAAGTAACACATATTTAGCAAAAAGTGGGCGGCACAGGGATCTAGAGTGGGAACATCTTTTGCTCATTTCAAGGTTCAGGGACTTTTTACGAAGGCGAAATTTAACTAGATTTTGAAGGATATGTACAACTTTGAGAAGCAGAAAAAGAGAAGCCTGCTGGGGATTGGGGAAAAAAGGGGAAAGGAACTTTTCAGTGGGGAGCCAGGGCTCTGCGCGCGAGTAAATTAAGGTACAAAGACTAAGGTGGGGAGGCTGCCGTGGTCGCTGTGCGGCCTGAGTGTCGCTCAGCACGTGTGGGTGAAGGCTTGGCTCACGTCTGCTAGTCAGAAAAGCCTGGCTTGAATGCTTATTCTGCTATGTATTGACGGGGCAACTTGTGTTCCTCACCAAAGCCTTAGTTTCCTGATCTGTAAAACGGGGTTAGAAACGGCTCCCCTCTCAGGGTGACTTTCAGAGGGTTAAGTAAGAAGCTGAGGTGCTTCGCACACTTGGCATTCAGTAAGTGGTCACTGAGTGTGAACTGTATTTGGCTAAAGACGCAAACCTCATACAGACAGAGTTGTTGACATCACCTGGGGTCGGTGGGGAAACGCGAAAACAGGCAGGACAGAAAGCTCTTAGAGATCGGGAAGGAAATGGAGACCCGTGCAGAGCACGGAGCAAAGCGATTGTGGGGGGCAGCATAGGGTAGCGTGGGGCTTCCCTGGACCAGGACACAGAGACGCCCCGACATTGTTTAGGGATGGTGGCTGATGCAGACGGCTCAAGGTGGCGTGAACTGAGGATTTCCCAAGCAGAAATCGTTTTTAAGAAAGTCGATTGTAAGAAATTATGAGAAGGAAACGAATTGTACAGGTGAAGCGGTGAGCTGGTGGGGCGGGAGTAGCGGAAGGCAGACGACACTTGAGGACTTTGGGGTGGATGGCAGAGAAGCAGAGCAAGAATGAGATGGCGAGACAGCAGGGCCCAGGGGAGATGTTAGGGTGCAGGAGGCCTGCGTGGACAGTGTCCCGGGCGGGGACCTCGGTCCAGTAAAGAGGGCGGGTGGAAAACGGAAGGCACAGAGGGAAGGAACGACAGTGGGGTCCGGGACAGCACAAGTGGAACTCTGGTTTGGGGGAGAAGAGAGAAGAGTTGCAGTCGAGTGACGTGAAGGAGGAGGCGACCTCACTCACTGGCAGACGCCGAGTGGGGCGCCTTCACCTCGGAGCTCGGCCTCCTTCCTGGCCTGGACCTGGCACCCCGAGCTCAGCGTCCCCACTGGCGCTCTGGGCTCAGCGTCCCCCCTGGCACCGCGCAGCACGTGGCCGTCTGGAAGTTCCTTCTAATGTCAGGAGGCTGCTTTGTCCTGTTCCGTGTGGGCGGCCTATCATGTTTCCATCACTCTGGGTGGAGCAAGGACTTTTTATGCAAACGCATTTTTGACTTTTAACGAATGCTGCAGTTTAATAGGTAATGCCTTGATTTGAAGGGGCTGAGTGCTTGCAGGGGAGCGGGCCGATGCGGCGGCCAGGCCCAGCCCGCTGGTGAGCCAGGCTGCACGCGCTCATGGGGCAACGGATCTTTGAGAGGGTGACACGGCTCCACGGACGGCTGCCTTATGGTTGGTTGTTTGTTTTTGTCTTAAAACAAACAAACAAACAAACCCTATTACAGATTATTTTCATTAGAGAGGACTGAAGGATCTGTAAAGTACAAAAGTTACCAAGCCTGTCACTCAAATATGCCGACTGTTAACGTCTTACCATATATTCTTCTGGTCACTGCCGAGCATGGGCTTTTTGCGTGTTTTCACAATTACAATCCTACCACATGACACTTTCTTTCCCTTGTGCACTTAACATGCACATTTCTCTGCATTATCAGTGCTTTGAGACAAGCAGCATTCGCGGTGCAGTGATGAGCTTGCACTGTGGACTGAGGTGTCTTCAGGGCTCTGGCTGTCATCAGACTGTCTCCAAACGCTTCTTGCAAACACAAGCCCCATGACAGGTAAACGAGCTTACAAAAGGGGCAAGCACGGGGTCCCTGCCTGGGCAGAGGGCAGGCTGTCCCGTGCCCACCGAGGAACTGTCCCTCTGCCTGAGGGTGCACGTGTCTCAGCACAGCCTGGCCCCTGAGCTGGGTGACCACCCGAGTAGACAGCAGGATCCCGCCTGGCCAGTCACAGCCGGCCACCCCGCAGCTCTGAAAAGGCTCTCACCTGAGTCCGTGGCCTTGAGAGCTCAATGTAGTCTTGCTCCATCCACCGTGCAAACACCACCCGCCCTCAGGCGCTGCCGACGCCTGCTTTACCTTTGAGGAAATGGCTCATAAGCTGAATCATGGAAGGCCTTACTTGATGTTTGCTGAAAACTTTCTTTGCATTGAACTTTTGTGTGAATTGCAATTTTTTTCTAAAACAATTGCAGCAACCTTTTAATCCACTCCTGCCTCTCGTTTACATATACTTTTCTTATAACTTTAATATCCACACTCTGACCACATCTCCTTCAATTTCAAAGGGCAGCTCCCGGAAGCTGGACTTGGGTGTCGTGTCTCAGGGAACAGAGACATTGGCATATCTCACCAAGTACCTTTCATGACAAGACCGTTTCGGTGGGTTAAAACTGCCTGCCACCGTTGAAATGAATTCGCCCATTTCTCTGGGGCTTTATTTCTTCATATGATTTGGGCTTTGGAATTACGTCAGTGAAGTCAGCATATGTGGGAAATCGGTGAGGCTTTTGAGAATTTTGTATCAGTCAAAACACTGTCAGCTGGTTCAAAAGGGAGAGGGAGAGTGAAAGAAGGCTATCAGGTTCCCCAAGTTCAGGCGAGCAAAACTACTCAGCAGAAAATCAGTGTTATCTTTCAAGAGATAAGAAAAATGACTCAGAGCCACACATGACCCCAAACTTGGAAACCTAATGAGCCCCCATGTTGAAATAGCTTGGGACCAGTGACCCCTTTTCTCCTTCCATTTTCTCCCTTTTGAACCAAAATGCCTATGATTGGTACCCCATACTCATCACATCATTGTATTTTGAGAGGGGATGACGTGTTTTCTAGTTTCGCGGTTCCACAGATGGGTAGGAACTCTGCCCCAGATTCCTACCCATCCTGATCCAGATGAGGACTAATGGAAACTAGCAGAATATTTTAGGAAAAGATAATGCAACATGGGATCAGGAGCTGCCATTTCTGTTCGGGAGACCTTCATCAGGCTTTGTTGCATGCTCATTCATCCAAAGCATCGTGCTTAAACACACAGCTATGCGGTTTATTTGTAGGCAGTAGCTGCCACTGTGACTTTTAAAGACTACTCCACATGCAAATCCAACATGGGGCGTCTTTATGAACTTCCATTTTCTTTTTAGAATAAAAATGAGGATCGTGATAATTCTGTCCATAAAAGATTGTCATAATCCCACATTTTACTAAAGTGGTTCTTCTCACCAATTAGCAAAAAGTAATTTACACATACATTTTAGACAAGTGTGGTCTCTCATGAGCTTTGGGAGCTGAGCTGAAATGAGTCCAGCGGCATCACCTCCATTTCACGGAAAGAGCACACTCGGGGGACAGAAAGGCCCGTCTCAGGGGGACACCGCATGTCAGTGGCTGGCTGCAGAGCCCAGCACAAGTTGGCTGCGTTCTTGCCTTGGGTATCAGCTATTTGTGTCTCGTGACCTTGAGTGACATTGAAGCTGGTCCCCCCCTCGAGGGAACAAGTGCTGACTTACGGGCAATCACTCATACACAGAATGCGTCCGTTAGGAGCGGAAACAAACCGCTCTGGAGGTATTGTGTGATACTGTACCCACGATCGGCAGAATGACAAACCGGCCCCTGATTTGAGAATCCCAGAGAGTTCAAACAGGTCAAATGTTTAATTGAAATGGAATATTTAGACTAAATTGCTAGTGCGCTACTTCAATATTATTGAAGTACTAATAAATACATTAAAAGACTGTTAGCAAAAGTACTTCCTGCTGAAGAATGATCATCGAAGAACACCATCAGCGCAGTCTGTAATATGCAGGGAATGTCATTTCCAGCTAATTAAATGCATGCATTTTTGATAGCACTTAACAATATGTGGTTAATTATTATTATGCAGGGTTTGTTCTATAGCATTAATTATGATGAACTCATTTGGCTTTTATAAGAATAGGAAATGTGCTGGTTTGGGGAGGTACAGTGCTTATGGCACTTTGTTGTAATTTAGATTTAAATTAATAAACTTTGGAACTTTATATGAAAAACAGAGTTTTCTAAATAGGCTCTCACATTGAGACAAAAATAAGGCTGAGGAAAGACTCGCAGGTTAGACATCTTCATACAGTCATGTGTATTCTACATGAAAAAGCATCATCTTTAGCCAATCACTGTGTGAAATGCAACCCCGCATTGGCTCACAGTGGCTGCACTCAGCGCCGGGTCACCAGAGCCGTCGTCGGGAAGGGTTTGCGACCTCTGAAACTGAGCTCCGGGACTCACTGACCCTGACACCTGCCCTTGGCTCCCCTGGGAGTGGACTTGGACTTCCCTCCCCTCGGGGTGGTCCTCCCACCTGGGCCAGTCCTTGAAGATGGGAGAACACACAGGTATCAGGACCCGCACGCACAGCCTGAGCCTCAGGGCTCTGCAGAGGGGTTGGGACATTGTCCTTTTAAAAGTGGCCGGTGCCCGGGCTGGTCGGGGGCTGGGGAGTGGTGAGCCTGTCTGCACAGTCCCCCTAAACCCTTTCTCCTCATCCCTGGAGCACCGCGGCTGACCGGGCAGGCTTGCCAGGTGGAGTGCCGGGCGGTGTGCTGCTGCGGACACAGTGCTTGGCTCACATAAGCTCTCACGTGCAGGCAGCTGTACCTCAGGTACCTGCCCGGGGTGCGGCGACAACTCTGTGAACAGAGACGGTCATCGTCGCTCCTGACAAGCCGTTTTCTGTACCCTTTATGGTGAGGCGAAATTCACACTGTTAGGCGACAGGGCGAGGTTCACAGCCGAGCGTGCGCAGCATCAGTGAGTGTCAGCTGGGGACACATCGCACCGTCGTCTGGCACAGCTGGAGGCCTCCCCTCATTGGTAAGTTCTCAGAGTGAACAGAAGCGTCAGGGTTTTACTATGTGTCTTAATGTGCCGCTGTCTCTGCAATCCAGGTTCCCCTCCAAACTATTAATAGTTACCTCAGACCCATCCCCTCTCGGGCTAATTAGCAGCAGAGAGAGGAGAGGAAAAGCTCATTTAGATGAGTGTGAAGCTCCCTTAATACGTTAGGAGAGTGAAAACGGTGAGGGCAGGCACTGCACAATGTCACACCCCTCCTGTCCACATGCGGAGGACGCTGACGGAGAAAGAGAGACATGTGCCCATAGTTCTAAACGTACTTAAAGTTATTCCTGCAGATAACATGATCTCACGCTAGAGCTAGAGTGGCCTTTAAGAATATATCCTTTTTACTGTTTTGGGAAAAAGATCACACCAGTTACACCGTGATTGTTTTTGCGGAGAGCCTGGGAGGAAAGCACTCTTATGATTCTCATCTTATCCCTGAAAAACAAAAGCAATGGAAAGACTGGCCTTTAGTATCGAACTAGTTAAACTGATGTATCAGAGGGAATTATAGGAAAAGAAGACGGAAAAACAAAACAAAAAATAGAAAACAAACAAACAAAAAAACGAGGTAAATTGGGACGGGCGTGTGTTTGAAAAGTGTGAATGACCCACGAGGAATACTTCTGGGGAATAAACAGATGCTCAGTTTATGGAAGAGGAGGCTGGGATGAGAACAGAAGCAAAGCCTCTGAAGGATGTGCTGTGTCCCCGGGACGGGACTCACCTCCTCGTGTGTGGGGGAGGGGACTCAGCAGGCGTGCAGGTTCAAGGACACTTGGTTCCATGCTGTACTGTCACTGTCTTCAGGCTCCTAAAGCTTTCCGACGGGGGCCCCCATTTCTGCATGCGAACCCAGGAGTGTCTGTCAAGCCTGTCGCGTTACACCCCCCCCATCCCCGCTCCTAAACGGCTGCACGTTCCTCAGGTGGGCTTTCTCCTGGCTGTGTGGCCCCACTGTCCCCCGCTCCCCATGTGTGCTCACTTTCTGTAGCAGCTGCTAATCTCTGCTTCTCTTGGTGTCTAACCCAGGAACTTCCTAAAGTGGGACTTCCATGCAGTGGCCTGTTGGCAGGATTACGTATTGGACCCGTGGGTCCAGTATTATCTCCCAGTAGGAGAAGGGGACTTCTTTTAGTTTGAAAAGTTTTATTTTGCTGCTGAGAAGGATCAGCACAAATGTACAAATTAGAGCATTCTGTCTTTATTATCCAATTGTGAATAATCTTGTATGACACGTTTGGGTTGGCAGCAAACAATATTTTTTTTTCTGAGGATTGAGACATTATTCCTTTTTACCGTACAATCCTTTGCACATAGTCTAAAGATTCCTTTTTAATTGTCAGGAAGAACATATGAATGACATTATTTCCTTTTACCTGCCGGCACAACAGAAGATGAGAAGATTTTTTTTTCCTTCCCTCTGAGGGAAACACAAGTGTCTATAGATTATCTCTTAGGAGATGCTTGGCTTGTGTTCATGGCTCCTTAATTTTCATATGTTGAAAATAGTTTTCCCCAGCCACCTTCCCCATTTTTGTTTTTTATATAGGATCCTGTTTATAGGTAGACACTTGAGGCTGTATCTACAATTGCAATCATTACTATCAGCCACTTCATAAATATCCCTTTAAGATGTCATTTGATGCCTCCTATAGTCTTGGAGGAAACACACTGGATACTCCTGTTTCCCAAGCAGCTAAATGTATTACAATAAATTTGCTTTCTGTGTGCTGTGGGATTGGGGGCCTGTAAGATGTTGAATAAGAAAACTGATACCACTGCTTATCTGTCCAAAAGCTAGTGGTGTTAGGAAGCCCAGTAATTGAAAAATGGATAGCATTGATATTTGAACCTTTTTATATAACCTTTGAAGTGTAAGCCTTTTGGGGAATAAATTGCTTTTTGTAACAAGAACAATGTCAGATCCCATATTTAGAAACCGTGCACTTAATTCATTTTCAGACGGAGAAACTCATGTTGTCTTGTTGGGAAAAACATTGCAAAATGGATTAAGCTTCACCCTGGAGAGATGATAACCTAATATAAATATCTGCAGGCTGATCTTTATTAGTTACTGAGCAAATATTGCCAAATAGGACAGGCGACCTTCAATGGTGATTGATCAGGGATAAGTCATCAGCAGCATTGTCTTTGGAGAATAACTTTGGGGCATTTGGGGATCTTTAGTCGCTTCTAATTTAAGGGGACATGCTGAAGCTAATGGTTGGAAAGAGGAAGCTCACCTTATTTAATGGTGAGGATTAGCGCTCACACGGGGCCGAATGGTGACATGCGATCCGGAGTGGGCAAGCCATTCAGTCTGGGCCAGCTGACCAGACCAGCAGGGGCAAGGCCCTGGGCTGCAAACCCACACCCCGTAGGACCTCTCAAGTTCAGGGGTGTCTACTTGAGCTCTGCGTTTCATCAGTTCTGTAATAATGAATAATTCACTCAGCGTGACATTGGGTAACTGGACCGTCACAGGCTCAGCTGTGTGCTGGAGCCCAGAGCCCGGTGGGGGATGGGGCAGGTGGTGTCACTTATGTCTGCGTTAGACCGAGGTGCCCTCAGTTCAAAGCGGGAGGACAATGAGGCAGACATGTTGGTTTGCACAAAAATATAATTAAAAAGTAACAAACTCAGATGTGTCCCGATTTTCTTTTCAGATGCTGGGCTCGTGGGAAGTACAGCTTCATTGTGCCGTGTTCCTCTCATCCTCCACCTTAACTTTTGTTCAAAAGGTACATTTCCGCATTTCAAAAGCCTTGGTAACACCTTCATATTCCTCAGTCTGTCCTTAGTTTTGATGGCCATGGCGGTTTTGAGCCATGGCCAGGCAGTTTATAGATTGTCCCTCTACTGGGATTGATCTCAAGTTTTTCTCACGATTAGGATGGGACTAAGGTCCATCCACAAACGTCACGTCAGCGCGCACGCTCTCACCGCGGCTCGTCACCGTTGATGGAGACCTCGATCTGTCAGGCGTGTCCACTGCACAGTCACCGTGGTTCCCCCTTTGCATAGGAAGTCAGGCGCTGCCCACACTCAAGCAGTGACGAAATGGCTCTCCACCTCCTGAGGACAGATTATGTCCATGAATTATTTGGAATTCCACACAGGAGCTTTGTCTGTCCCTTTGACGTCCCTCCGCGTTCCTCCAGCAATGTTTCCAGCACCTCCCGACTTTGCAGCCTGTGAGAGACCCCAGGCTCACCTGTACCCCTGCTGCACTCAGCCACTCCTCCTCCGGGACGGCAGGCGGGTCATTCTGCTGCAGTCAGTGCTGGCTGCGGGGTTGGGCAGCCGGTGGGTGTTTTTGTGACTTAGCGTCGCCATCCTCACAGTGAAAGGAGTCTCAGCACCCGGCTCGCAGGCGGCCCAGCGAGTGAAAACGAACCAAGGCCCGTGCGGCCCGGCGACAGCGCTGGTGCACAGCGTGTGCTGGCCCTGCGAGCGGGGTGTGTCTACCCGCTGCGTGGCAGCCCCTTTCCGGCCCGGGTGGGGTCAGCAAACTCCGTCACCGACTCCATCCCCACTTCCCGCAGCTGGCTTCGCGGCAGCACCCGCCAGTGGGGGGCACCGCGGGGACCCAAAGGCGGGAGGCGGGGAGCGGCTTCGTGCGCGCTGCCCCCGTGGGCAGGTGCGGCGGCGGCGTGGCCACCGGGACCCGCAGGACTCCCGAGCCCACAGTGGGGCGGCAGCACCTTCTCCTTGGCCGGCGTGGGCACTTGCTGCTCTTCTGGGGACAGGGAGCTGAGTGACACCGGTCCGGCACTGGGACTGCTCTGCGCCTTGTGCAGGCGGGTGACTCGGGGCTCCGCTCAGGTGCGACGGCGTGTTTCGGGGAGCCTCGTCGGCAGCCGAGGCGAGTCCTCTGTCTTCACCAGAGTGATGCCCGCGTGCAGGGGGTCCAGGGCGCGGGGTGGCCAGCCCCCGAATGCACCCCGTCTCCCTGGCCCCCGGTAAAGGGAGCAGGCTTTCAGTTCCCGTCGAGCTCCGGTGTCCTCTGGCCTCGCAGGTGCTGGGCTCACCTGGCCCAGGCCAGGGCCTGCCCTGCCCTCCCCCGGGGGGAGAGAAAGGGGCAGGGACAGGTCAGACCCCAAAAGGCACTCGCTGCGGGGGCTCCAGATGGCTCCACAAGGTGGCCTGAGCCTGCCGTGGGGGAGAGGACACACTGGAGGGCCGGCCTCCCACAGCCTGCGTGTCGCCCGCGTGTTACTGAGGCGGGGAAACACGAAGGGCCGAGGGATGTCCCGAGGGATGTAGCCGTCAGCCACGCCTTCCTGGGAGGGGCCCGTCCGTCCAGCTGAGGGGCTGCACCCAAACTGAGCAGTGCCACGTCCTCCTGGGCGACTGAACACTGGGGTCAGAGCCTGGGAAGGCTGGTCGCCAGCGGCGGGGCCTGTGCCCCCCCCCCACACGCACACACGCACACACGCACACACGCAGCCCCACCTGCTAACACACAGCTCAGGTGCTTCAGGAAGAACATGGCCTGGTCATTGCTCAGTCACTCAACAGCTGAGCATGAAACGGTCAGACGGCAGCACGTGTGCATGTGTGTGCGTGCATGTGTGCATGTGTGTGCATGCATGTGCGTGTGACCAAGACAAGTAAACATGGAAGCCGGGCAGCGTAAAGGAGCGAGGCCACAACTCCGTTTGTGGAGAACAGATACAAAGCGGGCTGACTCAATATTCTGGGGGCCGCCTAATGATGAAAGGAACAGAGAGCCGCCATTCCAAGGCGCCCGTCATGAACAAGGTGACCGCCAACCCACGTGGACACTGACGTTTCCTTTTGAAATACAGACTTCGATTCACCTTCAAAAATGGACTCATTTTACTGTTTCTTCAAAACCAGTGTTTCCTTCCCCCCCCCCCCCCCAGGGGGTTGATGTTACAGGAAAGGTCAGGGTGATTATTTAGTGGGAAAAATTGTATTTGCCACGGCTTTATTGGTTCTCTTTCAGAAATCCGACTTATTTATGACATAAGTCATTTTAGGGCAGTTGATAGGAGTTATTTCTCTTTTATGACACTTCTTTCTCTGTGTAAAATTGTGCCATAAATGATGCTGACAGCGTCACACAGTACTACTGTATTTTTGTATGTTGTAAAACTTTGCTACTTTATGGTCAACCTGAAGCTGTGACTGTCAGCTTCTCAGAAAAAAAAGCACTGGGGCCTTTCAGGGTTTGAAGAATGCGCTGAAGAGAGTAATATATGGAGTGGAAAATTCTGTCTAAAGACGGGTGACCCAAGCCTTTATTTTTATGTTTCCTCCCAGACAGAATTAGTCTGGGGTCGTGCTCCGTGCTGTGGACAGTGAGGGGTCGTCCCTGGCTCGTCCTCGAGCGCTCTCAGCTCCGGGGCACGGACGCGCATGTTCTTGGTCTTGCCCACAGCGTCTTTGGTGTGAGGTCTGAGTTAGTGAGTTCCTCAATGTGCCTGGACAGTCAGGTGTGTGACTGCCCCGGGCGAGGCTGCTGGAAAACCCTGGTGACTTCTGAGTCAAGATGGAGTCCCAAACCCTGGGGCTGTTCCCCCAATACCTTGGGCTTGAACAGCTTGGGCTTCCATCCAAGGTCAAGTGCACCTCAGGATGGCTGCTCCCGAACCCACTAACCTTCCAGTTTCATAGAGGACATGGAACATAGTTTAAACACATTTTCTTCTCGAGGAAACTTACGTAGAGTGCGGTGTGGCACGATTTCTACAGGAAGGACTTAGGGCTGGCTGTGGGGCCGCAGGTCGTTCTCAAGCTGCCCTCTGTTATTAAAAGGGGCGCCTCACCCTTGGAGTCCCAGGTAGGGTGTGACAAAGGCAATGCCCTTTCTGCCCGGAAGTGACCACGGCTGGCATGTGCAGCCAGCGCGTGCAGCCAGCGTGTGGAGGCTCGACTTTGGGCTCACATCTAGCCTTTCCGTTCACGCATGGAACATCTGGGGAGAGCAGAACAGCTCTGTCGCTGAACTCACTCACCTGGGCGTGGGCACTGCAGTGACACAGACCCCCTAGGGTGGGGTCAGGATGAGTGAGTGGGTCTCCGGGGTGCATTTGGGAGAGTCTGGGTTTCACAGTCAAAGCCCAGGAAATGCTGCCCGCCGTTGTTCTCTGCACTCAATACATGACCTGACACCGCACTCTACGTAAGTTTCCTCGAGAAGAAAATGTGTTTAAACTACGTTCCATGTCCTCTATGAAACTGGAAGGTTAGTGGGTTAGTGGGTTTACCAGGGATTTTAAATTTGTAAGGTTTAGAGGAAGTCTGTTCCTGCGAGGAGTAATAAGAATTAATTTTTCTATACATTTTTGTAGGGTCAACAGTTCCACTTCCCCCTGATCATTCATTTATTAATTCCACGAAAATATTACGTGCCAGACCTCGGTGTGCAGAACAGAACTGTGAGGGGAGAGACCAAGTGGAAAATGAACAACTAAATACACATTACAAAAATGGACAGGGACTCTGCAGGTCCTCAGGGAGCCCAGGGCGGGCACGGGGATGCGGGAGCCCCCAGTCATGTTCCTTTCGCAAGTGGAATGCGGGGTTCCTGTGGGGCCTGGGGGTTGCAGGCTTGTGCAGCCTCCTGCGCCCACACCCTCTGTCTGCGCTCTGTGCTGCAGCCTCATCTCTCCAGGAGCCTCCTGGAAACTGCAGCACCCACCGCCCACGGCGGAGTCAGCTCTCTGCCCGCCTGGTGTGCTTTCCCTACCTGACAGTGTTTCGGGAGCCACTGACACGCACAATTCCAAGTGTTGGGACAACTTCTCCGGCGTCTCTTAATTTTGTGTCCTTGGCTTCCCTGGTCCCAGGGTGCCATGAAAAGTGGACATTTTGCCAGAACACTGTACCTGTTCAGCCTATGGTTTAGTATGTTTTTAAAAGGTGAACTCAGCTTTTAAAATAAAATAGTTTTTCCAATTTTAAAAAGTTGTGTGTTGGGTTAGGAGAGCGTTTTGAAAAACAAAAATGCCCAGTCCCCCCCACCCCCCCAGGAAAAGTGTATCAGTTACTTAGTTCCTGTGTGACCATTGTTGGTGCATAATATTTAGACAAGCGTTACTACTAAATGTAATATGTGGCAATAAATGAGCGGTGTCTTTTCAAATGTCTTCAGGTGTCCAGCTGAGCTCAGAGTACAGGATGCCTGATGGGTGTGGAGATGCCAGGAGTGCACTGGACATCGCTGTCCCCACACATTCCCTACTCCGAGCAGACTGCGGAGAGCAGTGAGCACAATGATGTCCCCCAGGAGGTCACGGTGTCCAGCACGGGGTGACCAGCCACAGCCATTCAAAACACCACGCTTCTGTCCCCCCAGTCCTGACAGCAGTGACGTTCAACTTCCACTCTCTAGAGCACGAGCATGTGCATGCTGCATATGTGTGTATACACATGCACACATGTGTACTGCAGGTGTGTGCATGTGTACATGTGCATGAATGCAGGTGCGTGCATGCATATTTGCATAAGTGCTGCATGTGTGCTGCATGTGAATGTGCATGCATGCACACGTGCGTGCACACATACATGTCCATGAATGCGTGCACATGTGTATGTACCGTGTTTCCCCCAAAATAAGACCAACCTGGAGACTAAGCCGTAGCATGATTCCTCCAGGATATGGAGGGCACGCACCACTCACATGAGGGTTTTATGACCTGTTTCAGGGAGAAAGGTGCCTTTTCCACAAACTCCTTCAGCTTAAAATATTCCATATGCCAAGGTGCCATATTTTGGCACCTAAAATCATGCGAGGGCTTATTTTCCAGCTAGGTCTTACTTTTGGGGAAATAGGGTATGTGTGTGCGCGTGTGCACGTGTGTGTGTGCACGTGTGTACGTGCTGCATGCGTGTGTGCAGAGTTCCCAGGGACCCCAAGGCAGGAATGTGTTTTGAGTCCTCCAGCTGGTCTTGGCGAGGTGACTGTACCAGGGGGGCGTGAGCGGGAGGGAGCTGTGTGTGCTAGGGGGGGTCCCCAGGACAGAAGGAGGGAAGACAGAGACAGGGGACAGGGATGTGGGGGAGTGACAGGGAGGTTTTCACCCCCCTGTGTCACTCGCTGGCTCACTAGATGCCACGACCAGTGAGAGTTTCATAAGCAGCGCGGCGTACTTGTTCTAGAACCTGCCTGGCGGTCTCCATGGAGGCCAGTTCCACTTTTCTTTTCCACTGTTTTGTTTCCCTTCCCTTCCTTGTCATTTATGGTGCCCTCGACAGCGCGGGCGCGGCGCCCGCAGCTCGGGACGCCAGCCTGGCACTCCAGCGCGGAGCCAGCAGCAGCGCACAATCTACTAATGGCTTCTTTTCATTTCAGCCTCCCTGAGAGGCCCAGTGGCAGATTGTAGACTCAATTACTCTCATGTCAGGTGATTATCCTAGGTCTTAATGTAATCTTCCATTCACACATACCATATTTCAATTACGGCAGCTATGAAACAAGCTGTGTATTCAAATCGCCAATCACCTTATCACTGCTGAGCAATGTCAACTGTAAGAAACGCCAGCTGAAGGCAATTACACATGTGTTGAGAACCGATTATGATTACTCTCTGTGGTATTTGTGATGAGCTGGGGAATGTTCTGAAAATTTAATTTAATGACAATATGCTTGCTGTACAATCCATAACACCTCCTGAATCCAGCACGGGGCTATTAAAACTGATAGGAGCATATTATCGCGCGCAGAGAGGCTGGGCCGGGACGGTTGGTGGATGCCTCTACAGGGAACGCTAGGTAATTTCCCCACATATTTCTAACGGCAAGGCAGGCAGCTTCAATTCCAGCTGCACTCTGAAGGTGGTCCCCTCTCCCGAGCTGAGGGAAGGTGGTTTCTCGGCGGCTGCAGCTCCCAGGAGCCAGGAGACTCGGCCCTTCTCCTGCGGCCCCAGGAAGCCGCCCTCTTGAGGACAGGACCAAGCACAGGGACCCCAGGTTGTCCCCATTACACTAAGTGAGGGCCTTCTGGACGCCCCGTCCTTCCTGGTCACAGCCCCCCGTGTAGCAGTGGCTGCAATGGCTGTGCCACACCTTGAAAAACCATGTAGAACAATCGCCCTGCAAAGGGACCCCCACAGTGGGCACCCAGAGAGTGATTTCAAGTAGCTGCCGCCCAGGCCCTGCAAAGCACGTCCACATACGGACGATGTGACAGCCCCCTGGCCCCGGTCACCAGCCAGGCTAGGGCTGCCTCCATGATCAGACATTTGTTTCCAGGCCTGGAGGGCTGTGTGCACTGTGGGCCACGACAGGGGACCCTTGTGCTGCGGTGAGCAGAGGAGGGGCGGATGGGGGAGGACGGGAAACTTGCTTCCCGCGGCCACCAGCAGGACGGAGCTGGCAGTCGGCCAGCAAGGGGTGGGGCGTCCCCGGTACCTCTTTGAAGATGGGACCTAGCTAGTCTGGTGTGGTGCTTTCCGAGTTGTCACACAGCAAGAGGACTGCTTGGGTCAACTCCTTCGAAGTCCGAAAGGTTTTTCTCCCAAAATGACACAAATCCACATTTGGGTCCATCTGAACAGTGATGACCTAATTTGTTCAAGAATAACACAACGGCCCACCTTGTTTAGTTCATGATGGGAGCGATGGAGATAACGGAGACGCAAACTTTGGTTTACACGAAGTTTGAATTGTTTTAAGCGAGGTTATTCATTGAAGCACACACCTATTATGTGGAATTATAGCTTAATTCTTAAGATCAACCTTAGTTACATGCTATTATAATCGGGTGCTTATTTTAGACATATTTTTAAATGCTGTGCATTTCTTTAATAGAATATATTTCTTTAAATTGGAGTGCTCTAGTGCTTAATCCCTTTAAAGAAACCTGCCGTTTGACAACCAACACATGTAATCTCTAAGCCTCCTTGCTGCTTAAGGATTCTCAGTGGAGCGTTATCACCACCTAATATTGTAAATATTTTCCTTGTGTACCTTTATCACGTCTCCATGTACCAGGATTTAAGCAGCATGAAGACAGGTATTTTTGTCTGTTTTTAATAACTGAAATATAGACGTATGATACATGTTTGCAGAAAGGACGTGTACATCTTTCAATATAAGTGCCTGCTGTTTACTTAGGTGATTGTTGCATTTTGGTGTATGCCCTGAAAACTTGGTCTGGTGTTAGATTTCTCAATTGCTGAGGAACCCCCCAAATTATGCCGACTAGAGTTGTGTTAAAAATGATACACTACAATTTTAAAATGTGATGGGCTGAGCATCATGAATAGGTACTAGTTTTTACTGATTTTATCCGTAGAATTGAAGATGGAAAGGGTTAAAGGGAAGGCCAAAGTTGAATGATAGGACGCTCTGAATTGACAGTCAGGACACGGAGGCAGGGAGGTCCCCGGCCGTCCTCACTCTGTGAAGCTAGGCGCCGTGTTTCAGGGCATCGGTGCCCAGGGCGCTGAGGCTCGAGTCCAGGGTTTTCCCCTCCTGGCACTGACTCACGGATGACCAGATTGCACAGCACTTACGCCGTTTGCCTCAGTCCACAGAGCCCTAAGCCCGAGCCCCAGCCACTGCCCACATGCAGAAGGGGGCTGTGGGGTCCTGGCTCCCCCACACACTGCGTGAGGTTAACAGAGAATTTGCTGAGGAGTTTCTGAAATTGGGGGGCCTGCCACTGTGGTTTACTGTGGTAAGTGTGCCTGCTTCTATCAATTCCATAATAATTAAAAGAGTGAAAGGATTTTCTGCTTTCAGAAATTCTGTAACATGGACATTGGCTAGACCAAAGTTAACTGCAAGCAAATACAGCATGGTTCAAGCGTGATTTATTTTTGTTTATCTAACATAATCGAAATAATTAATGCAATCAGAAAGTTAGGGAAAATGTCCCATAATAACTGTAGGGTTCCTTCCTAACCTCCACTCTGGTTTGCGTTGCTCTGGTCCTCAGTGGGCAGGGGATTCACACAGAGTAGGGCTGCTGAACGGATGTGGCCCGAAGGCCCTGCTGGGTAGCAGAATTTCCCCTTGGGCACCCGGGACGTGGGCAGTGGCCAGAGACGTTTTGGTATCTAGTGAGTGGAAGTCAGGGGAGCTGCTAACGCCCACTTACACTGGACCTCCTCACACGTCGGCAGAGCCGCGGCTCAGAAACCTTGCTAGAGAGACAGGCAGCTCTAATGACTAGAAGAGCAAGCTCTTGGAAGAAACTGAGTCCACCAAGCTGCTTTTAGGCAAACTGGAGCAGATCTTCAAGTCTTTAAATTTTTTTTCCTAATCACTGTTCTTTTTATAATTTCCCTTCTGTGAATTGTCTTTTCTGTTTTGTTGCTCGTTTTCCCTCTGCTTGTGCTTATCAATTTGTGTGTGATCTGTACACACGGAAGGCAGTGATACCCTGTCACATTTGTCACGACATCGTCTGTGCTGCCCCAGATACGTGGCTCTGTCCAAGGGGCCCGTTCACCAGAGACCTTTGTTGTGAACCTAGCAGAGCGACGCTGCCACAGGAGAGCTGACCAGGATGTCTCCCCGTGAACCTGAGCGGTTAGAAAGGGGGACCCAAGGAGCCTCCGGGTAATCGTGAAAGCTGACATCAGGGCTACTGAGCCGTGTGCTCCAGAGGGGCGCGGGGGGTGGGCACCCTGGCTTGCCAACGCACTGGCACCTTCACTGTGCCACCAATTCACGGGGACCTGCAGAGCCTGTGCTGCCGAATAAGCCACCAGAACTAAACCTTCAGAACTTGTTGGTATCTAAACACTGTGATCAACCTTGGTCTTTTCCATGAAAAATATTTAAAGAGGGTGTATTTTTTTAAACCTATGGATCAATGAACATTGCCCTGGCATGCTGACCTACAATTAACTAGAGAGCATTATATAATATTTTTCAGTAATATTCTTGAGATTAAGGTAGAAAAAAAAAGAAGAACCACACAAACGCAAAAAAATTGACTTCCTGGACACTGTGCATTCTTTTTCTTTTCTTCCTCCAAAGTTTATAGGCAAAGGAATATTACATTACATAAAATTGACAAAAGCAAGCGCATTATTTCTGATCATTTAGATTTGAGAATTTTATTGTTTTCAAAGCTGTGTTGCAAGTATTACTATACTAGCACTTACCATATATTTTATAGATATAAGAGAAAAAGCATGCTGTCTTCAAATTATGTGTAGCTTAGCTATTAACCTTTGTAAATAAAATTCATAAAACGTGTTAATTATAGAATAGAGTACAATTATTGTATTTATTTGTGTACGTCTTATAAATCTTGTATAAAGAAAACAGGCGTTTGCACTTAAATATGATTCTATTTCTAAAGACAAGCAGCTGAACCACCCAATACTCGCGGGGTCTTTACTGCAGCCTGTACAGAGAGCTGTTTTTCTTCATGTATAATTCTTCACTCAGAAAAAATGCTATCTGATTACAAATTATGTACCTATTCTCACTTCTTTTGCCCAAGGCAGCAGTTAATTTTTGCCATAGGTCATAGAGGATAAAGCCCCGAAGATCTGGGGGCTCCTTAATTGCGTTGCATACAGCTAGCTGTCGCCAGGCACCTCGGAGGAGTTATTGCACCGTGCAGATAATGCCTTTCCCTGGGAGCCATGAAATGGATTCTTCCTCCGCTGCTATATTAATTAGACTTCAAGGATGTTAGAAAAATTATAGCTCAGGCTTCTGTGCAAAAAATTTAGGCAATATTATAGGAGGAATCTTGCCAGAACTTCCTGGGAAATGAATTAACCTTGGGGCTTGTTTTCTGTTTCGGAGAGAAAAGGGAGAAAAGAACCACAACCTCCTCCACCCCTGGTCCCCTTACAACAATATATAAGTTTTGATAGAAATCCAGGTTAAGTTTGTCAATTCTGATGTTGTAAAAACGGAATGAATTGGCACGACCTGTGGAAATCTCGGGAAACGGTAGAAATTCCCATAGCTCGCCGTATATCAAGCGTACAGTGAGAGAAAGGAAGGGAAGGAAAGCAGAAAAGAAGGGCAAAAGGCGAAATGGTTCGTGTCCATTTAAGAAAAAATCAATAATAGCATAAAATTGATTTAGTGCTTGTCATAAAACATAAGTAAGTGCTGGAAAATAGAGAAAATTGAGTCTCAATTTAATCTGCACAAAAGCCACACCGTCCTGATGAAGTGGCTGGGGTGGGGGGCTACATAAAACCTAAAGACAGATACTTAATTGTCATATTAAAGACTCTTTTCGGCTGCAGCCGTCGCGGGGGAGGCCCCATTAATCATGTGGATAAGGGGCATTGAAATCAAATCTCAATTAAAATCTGTTCAATAACGTCTCTAATATGTTTCTCAAGCATTAATTTTTTCCCATCGATCCCACACCCCATAAATCAGCTATGTTGCAGGGCATGTAATAGTTTATGGAGGAGATGATTATGGCTTTATGAAGTTAATGCAGCACATCCATTTAATTTACACGGGCTAAAGTTTTATGTCTGTTGTTCGTTTCTATTATTTTCTTCAGCTAAAAATTATTTGGGCCATAAAACTAAAACCCAAGTTCATTTTTTTCCTAATGTCTATATATTTAGCAATCAGATTCCAGGTTGCTTTCCCCAAGTTTAGCCGGGTGAAGCGACCCTGCAAAGGCCAGAAAATGGCGAGTGTCCTCTGTGGAGAGAGGGCCGTTCTGTGTGAGCACCCAGAGGGTTTCGAGGGCTTTCCCAGGGGCTCCTGACAGCTCAGTCTCTCCGGCTCTGCTTCTGAGCATTGCTGGGTTTCTTCAGAGAGCTTTCCCCTTCTGAACAGAAGACTATGTCTGCTCCCACCGGCTGCTCTACTGGCCGGCGGGCGATGCTATTGATAGTATAAAGAAAGGAAGGTGAATTTTTGTTTTGAAACCCACTCCATAGATGTCTCATTGTCACCAACAAATTCACAGAAGAGGTGCAACTCTCTTCAAAAACAGGGAAGGGTTTCCTAGTGTTCTGTCACTTTGGCATTAACTTAAACTCTATTCAAAATTGCAAGTGATTTAGGAAAGAGGATGGAAAAAGCAGCGGGTTTCCGAGATGTTAGATCATACAACGTGGGAGAGGCAGACTGGGAGCAGCACCCCTGCCAGGCTGTGTAATAATTAAGAGAGTTGCTGCCCGGCAGGCAGCGTGCCGTGGGCAGAGTAAGGATGGGACCCACTGCCCTCCGCGTGGGCGCCACCTCTGGGGCCACGATGTGCAGCGTTTCAGAAATGGCTCCCGTGATGCCTTTGGCGTTAAAATCCTTACACCCATGTCTTCTTGGAGACATCCAAGAAGTCATTTTGAATGTTTTCATTATTGCTTGATGAATGTGCCCCTCTACATTTATGCCAATTGGGTGTGAGGCACTGAGCGTCATAAACGAGGCTACACCTGGACCCAAATGGCTCTTCGAGCTCATTCTGCACTCCACTAGTTGACATTGGGGTCTGAGGCACCTAGGCCTTCAGCCATGTCCCTGCGAGCCTCTGACCCAGGCTGACAGGGCAATAGCACCAAGGGGTGCCCCGCACCCCAAACCATTCCAGCCTCCACCTCACTCAAGGCTTCTTAGAAGGTTAGTTTTACCAAATCATGCTGCTCAACATCCCTGCCGTCCAAAGCTCTTTGCCTATACGAGACCCTCCACATGTCCCATCGCTGACGTTTAAAACACTTTGTTTTTAGGACAATTCCAGTTTGGCAGAAACACTTAGAAGTGCTGAGAGCTGCCCTACACGCAGGCCCAGCCTCGCCTACCACAGACAGCTTACCACGGTGCATCTGCTACTAAGAATGAATCCATCCTGATGCATCATTTGAACTAAAGACCACACTTATTCAGTTTTCCTTATTTTTAATCTGCTCCAGGACCCCACCCAGGACACCACATGAAGTTTAGTTGTCACGCCTCCTTAGGCTGCTCTGCTCTGTGACGGTTTCTTAGAATTTCCTTGTTTTTGATGCTGACAGTTTTGATCAGTACTGGTCAGGAATTTTGAACAGCGTCCTCCACTGGGATTCGCCTGTTGTTTTTCTCATGATTAGACTGGGGACGTGGAGTTTGGGGTAGACAGCCACAGAGGTGACGTGTCACTCATGTCACATCACATCCAGGTGCATCCTGTCAACATGATTTTCACCACTGCCGTGGACCTGGATCTCCCGGGGGGTAGGGTGTCGCGTTCCGGTTCCCCCTCTCCATGCTGTACCCACTGGCAGGAGGGCAGTGTGAACAAATGCGCGTAGGATGGGGGACGCTCGGCCTCTCTGGACAGAACGCCTGCATGAGGTGGTGGGGACTCTTCTGCCTGGGAGACCTGTCTCTTCTTCTCATTTACTTATTCACTCGGTTATATGAGTCAGTGTGACTCTCGCACATTTGCTTTTTGGACTGTACTCCAACACTTATTTGCTGGCTCTGCCTGTTCCAGCGGGCTGCTGTGTCCCTTCGACATGCCCTGTCATGGGCTTTGTTTTTGTTTGTTGCAGCACTTCTTTACTTTCTAGTAATTCAAGATGTCCCAGGCTCCTCTCATGTATTTCCTGCCCCA
>NW_017731427.1:1059013-1075126 GCF_001890085.2 Hipposideros armiger
CTTGTCTGGCGGCCCTCACAGCCCCCCTCCTGGGCGCCACACATGATGCTGGGCACTCCGTGCAGAGAGTTCGATGGGTGAGACAGACAGAGGTTGTCTAAACACCAGGAAGGCTGTGTGCCGTGACGAGTGCGAAGGCGTCTGCAGTTGTGTCAGGACCTTGGGGACCGATTCTCCGGATGGCGAGGTCCAAGCGGAACCGGATGGATCAGTGCACTATTAGCAGACACAACGCCCGAGGCCGGGCGGGGGCGGAACTGGGCAAGGAGTGGGCATGAGGGGTCAGGTGGCGTGGGCAGCGTGCGAGAGCTGTGGAAGTGATAGTGCCCGGGGAGACGCCCTAGGACAAGGCTGCTTGGGGAGTTGGGATTTCATCAGCAGCGAAGGAGAACGGCTTGGAGCAGGGACGGCCTGTGGAATACCATGGAATGGACACCAGTTAGAAGGAACAGGAACCCAGGGGAGACCCCGGGGCCTGACCGCGCGTGGAGGCCGTGGATGTGAAGAAAAGCGCAGTTTCAGGATATATTCTGGAAAATCAATCGCCAGGTCTTAGTAAGGATTTGGGTGAGTAGAGCATCTGGAAGGGACCCCGACGATGCAAGTAGGTGGACAGTGGAGGTGTGTTCACCAAAACAAGGTAAGGAGATTGGAGACGGGAGGAAGAAGAAGAGACGTGGGTTTGGTCATATTAAGTGTGGCATGCTCGTGAGACGTGGGTCGGAGAATGGTGAGCAGGCCACGCGCGCACAGGCTCTGTGGCTCCGGGGGGGGTGCTCTGGAGGAAATGGCTGCAGAGTGATGAGCTGAGGCTGGATTCCAGGAGAAAACCATGGAAGCTAGCCTGGAGCTGACACAGCTCTGCCTCCCACGGCTCCCTGACATTAGCAGGAATCCAGGGATAATTGTCAGTGTTTCGGTCAGTATTGTCTGGTCTGGCTTCCCAGCAAAGGTGTTAACACCGTGGTGGAAGCAGCTGCCCCCAGCAGCACCGGATCACCCCCAGAGCTGCCCCGAGAACCTGCCAGCCCAGGCCCAGCAGAGTGACACAGACCACAGCCCCTCTTTCTGCTCCCATCAACAAAGCCTCTTGTCCCCGGCACTCACTGCGATCAAACTAGTCACAACGGAATCATTCGCTATGTATGTGACTCACGAATACGGCTCCCCAGGCCACTGTTCTAAATTAGTAATAGTTAGGCACCCAGCAATGGCTGCTTAAAACACAGTGTTACCCAGCGGGCCCCCACTTTAGCCCTGCGTTACCCCAGAAGACAGAGGGGGCTTTCGGAGGACTTGCCATAAGCTGCATATATTTGACACTTTGCCAGAAAATTTGGGGGCTTATTCATTCCTTTCCTTCCTGCAATGATATAGTGATGTCTGTCACGAGGGCATTTTTATGCCAACGAATCCTGATGTCACATGCGAGCCTTGGAGAAACTGGAGGCTTTTTGTTTTTTCTTCTCCTTTCTTTTCTCCTTGGAGTCTTTTCAGACTAGAATACTGAAGTCTGAATTAGATGCAAACGGATTCTTTCAGACCTTCCCCGTGACAATGCAAGCTTGAAAGGAACATATTTGCAAGCTCAAATGGCTCTAGTTGTCTTGCAAAGACTTAGGTCCCCTGAGTAGGCCAATTATAAATTATCGTGTAGGTGAACCTTTTCTCTCCATTCACTGGGGCTGGTTCTGTGTCATTAGTGTCAGTTGGCTGGTACCTTGGGTGGAGGGAGGGCTTTCATATCTCATTAACATTACAGAGGGTTGGCGTGCATTCTATGATGGATGAGAACTGCGCAGGTAGGTAGCGCTAACTCGGCTGCTACATTTTAATAAGCACCGCCAGACTGCTCCTGTTGCAAAGGGCTTCTAATCCCCCTCTTCCCACTGACCGCACTGCACAAAATGCCATCGGCCGTGTGTCCGACCACGACAGTCCCGTCGGCGGTGTGTGCAGTTCCAGCGGTATGTTCCTCAGGCTCACATCGGCCTTCTGCGCTCCCGGCTTCATCATGAAATACACGGCCTGAACCAGGAGCCACAGGCAGGACTGGATGTCTTCAGGGAGGAGCAAGCAAATGGACGCACAGCACTGGTCGCGTCTGTTTTCCTAACTTCCTTCCACAAACACGTAATAAGAAGTAGGTAAGCCAACACAGCACTATGCATCTCAAAGAGAATCCATTTCCAAGATTTTGGAAATTGTATGGTCACCCACTAGCACCCTGGCCCTGGGCTGGGAATTCATAAATTGGCAATTAGGACGGAGGTCAGGCTGACTTTGAGATTGGCCTGGAAAACAGTTAAATGTACCTTCCTTTTATGGTGAGAATGCAACTGTCAGGTGCTTATTTTTTAGTAAATTCTTAACTAGATCAAGCACTCAATTAATGCATTTTGTCTCCATTAGGTGCGGCTACTTACTAATTATTTGCTGTAAATGAACAGCAGAGGCTGAGAGGTGTTGCAAGTCAAAAATGTGGATGTTTACATCTTAAATTCAAATTTAAGTTTGTATTACAAAAATACCCACAAGCAATAATAATTCAGCTAATTAGATAAGAACGTAACAAACAACAACAACAACCCGAGAAAACGATAACTATCCACCAAGCAAAAGGCATGTTTTTTGAATTTAGGAGACTTAAGAGCATCATTGTTTATTTCACCTAATTAATTCGAAGGCAATGCTCCCTCAGAAACCAGCAGGGTAAATATCTGACTAAGATCTCACTGCAACTGTCATATTAGGGCTGGGGAACTGCCTTGTCATGGCTGTGCCCACAAACAACACATTGTTTCCCTCTGCTGAGGCTTGATTAATTAAATTAATTTAGAGACGTGCTCCCTTTACATTAAAATTAGCCTGTCGCATTAGGCATTTCTCCTCTGTCACAAGACTTGCCTGGCAGGTTCCGGAGCCCGCAGTCCTGCCACTTTCCACCACCTCAGTCAGACTGCCCCCTGCAGCCGGCACACTGGCCTCTGTCCTTTCCACAAGGCGACACTTTCTGCAGGGATGTCATGGGGAACACGGCACCCAGGGTACAGACAGCGTCACTGGAGGGAGTTGCATTTCCTCTCACTGGGCACAGCACTTGCGTTTGTCCTCGTGGTGAAGTGTGTCTGCAGCCCAATGGCTAAACATAGAAATAAAAAAAAAATCCATAGGTGATTTTGGTTATCAGACAGGTTTGTTTTAGAATCTGCAGAGATTGAATTCTGCCTTCTAGAAGCTTACGTCTGACTAAATGGAATGTTTTCAATGTTAACTTTAATTTTTGGTTTATGCATGGGAGTTGCTGGAACATTTTTTTAGCTGAAATCATGCTTTCCATGGAGGGAGAGATGAACAACTTCCAGTCATCTAGTCCCTGAAATACATTTTGAGGTAGGCAGTTTCCCATGAACGGTGAGTTTTTGAAAATGTTCTATTGACAGCTAAAACTTAAAAAAATATTAAGGTATTACAGAAAACCGGAGCATCAGAACCAAATATAGGTTGTATTTCATTAGCATAAATGTGTCCTCCTCAGCTCTGTCCTCAATGTTTAGAGGAAGGTCAAGTGTATGTTCAGTGAGACCAGGGAGCAGAATGGGGCAAGAAGCCACGTTTGCGACTCAAGTTCACATGTGTAATAATGATCAATTATTAAATCCTCAGATTTGAGAGGTCCAATGAATTCCAAGAAAGATCTGTTAGAAGAAATACATACGTATGTAACCGTATTCTCGTCAAACCACAGAGCTGCAACTATGAAGAGAAGCTATAAAAACAGGCTCGGGAGAAAAGCAGCTTGTTTATCCAGGAACAACAGACCTGCCGCCGACGGGTGAAACGTCGTGTGGGAGAGCGTGCAGGCCTGCCCTTAAAACCCCGAGGGAAAGTCCCTGTCCTAACTTTCCCTTTTTCAAGACCAAGGATGCAATGATTACGTTTCCAGAAAGATAAGCACAGACATCATTTACCAGCATCAGATACTCACAGAAGGAAACCCTGATGGACAAACCCAGGAAGAAAGGAAATCACCTCGAGGGAGAATCTGGGTGAAAAGAGAGTTTGTGAGTAAAGAAAAAGGCAAACATGCAGTGACAGCCAGGAAAATATGGCGGTGATGGAGCCACTGCGATGCCTCATTTGTTGGCCGGGGAATTAAGCTGATGTGAAAAACGCTGGGGCACAGCATCTGGTGGAGGTGACCGTGTGCAGGAAACCACCCTCCACATCGCAGTCACCTCGGGACGTGAGCTGCAGGTGGGGCCATGATAGAAGCACATGAAAAGATGTCCAGCATCACTAGACATCGTAGAAAGGCCAGTCAAATCCACCAAGGTACCACCACGCAGCGTTCCGAATGGACCGGAACAAAAAGACTGACCATTCCACGTGTCGGCGAGGCTGTGGAGCAACTGGGACTCTGATAGCTGCTGGTGGGGACGCAACATGGTGCAGCCATTTGGGAAAACAATTTGCCATTTTGTTATTAGTTGAAACACATATTTCCATGTAACAGAAAAATTCCATTCTTAGGTATTTACCCAAAAGAAATAAAAACATTTAAATAAAAACACAAAGCTGAAATTTTCAACAAACCAAGTGTTTGTCAGCTAGAGCGTGGATAAACGAATTGTGGTATAATCATAAAATGGATTACTATTTGGCAATAAGGGAAAAAAAACACCTGATATTTACAACCACATGCATCGTGTTAAGTGACAGAAACCAGAACGATGATGTATCATCCAAATCTAGTAAAGATGAAGCATCGTGTATAGACCGAGATCCAGAGGGCTGACTGCGGAGGGGCACACGGGGGTGCTGGTGGGTGATGGAAACAGTGTATCATGACTGTGCGATGGTTACACAGCTGCTCACATTTGCCAAGACTCACCCAAGTTTACACTTTCATGAATTTTTTTGCGTGTAAATTATACCTCTGTAAAGCTGACCAAAAATTGGTGCACTCAAGTCCAGAGAAACTGGAGTGAAAGCAAAGTGAGGAAGAGAGAAAACTCCTTTGAAAGTGTGACAGTAAGAAGCAGCAGAACAGCCGGGGGAAACGCAGGCTTCGGAGCTGTGCTGTCTCGAGATGGACGATGACCAGCACGAGTGCTTGTGAAGGGAAAGGTCCAGCAGAAAAGACACGACTGCAGGGTCAGGAGGGGGAACAGGAGGGGAGCGTGGGTGAGGACGAGGGAGGAAGAGCGACGGAACCCAGGAATACGTCTTCTCGTTTCTCTGTGACAACGGGGGACGTCTGCTTGCAGAGATTGAGGACTCAAGCGGTGGTTGGAGGGGCCCTGAGACATCTGAAATGGTGTTTGAGGAGAGTCAGGAGCCATCTGACGAGAGGAATAAAAAGACCATCAGTGTTTTCTTGGTTTCTTCTGCTTCGCTGCCCTTCGAGGCTGTCAAGGCTGGGACTCTCTTCTGGGGTTGAGGGAGGTTAATGGACCGCCCTGCTCTTCTGACCCTGGGTCTGACTTGACGTGGGGCCTGCGGGTGAGTGGACATGGCCGCCTCATCACAGCAGAGGTGGAACCCGCTGGCCTCTCCATGGTGGCACAACCCATGAGCCTCCAGGGAGGAGGACCAAGGACGGACGCCCTTCGGGGAAGACCCCAAAATAAGAGCAAGGGAGAGGCTGAGAGAACCACCGTGGCCCTTCCCCAGCCCCCCCGTCGGACACATTCCTCCCTTCCCAGTGCGAGAGGAGCCAGCGTGTGCTGGACTCAATCACAGAGGTGTGACCACCTGGAAAGGAAGCAGGCATCGCACCCCGCACGCAGATGGCTCCTCACCGTGTCTCCTGCCCGTGTCCCCTGCCAGTCTGTCAATTGGCCCTTCGGGCCTCTCTCCTGGCGCACCCCCACCCTTCCCGGTTCTGACCTCTGGCCTCCACCCCACCTGCACACCACAGCCCACAGGGTCTGCTTGGGGCACTGTCCGTCCATGTGGTCTCCACTGAAACGAAGGCCTGTGGCCTGGAATGCAGCAGCTACAGGAGGGCAGCACACAGGCTCGGAGGCTCTGAGGTTGGCAGCTGACGTCACACATTAGCAGAGGACAGCTGTGCCCCATGGAGAGCTGCTCACACCAGGGACATGGGCGTCAGAGGATGCAGTGTGACGCTGTGACCAGGAGGCTGCTGCTGTGTAAGCACGCTGCTTCCCTGAGTTCAGGAGGACGTGGCCGGGTATCCCGACCAGGTGGGCTAATCTCTGGTAATGAGGATGGCAGAGCAGGACGGAGACTCGATCCACCAACGTCAGCACTTGAAGTGTGACCTTGTTTTGTCACAGAATGATGAGAACTGATGGACTGGAGATATGCATTCACAGGATCAGAAAACCGGCATTACGGGGACACACGCAGAACATAAGTCCGTCTGAGTTTGTCCATATTCTGCCACAAGGCGGATAGGTAAGGATCCAGCAGCCCATGGAGAAGTGGAATGCCCAGCTCAGGAAAACCGCCTGAAAATTAGGGCTTGAGGTGAAAAGGGCTTCTTAGCTGAAGTGGGATGCCTGGATCAAGACAGAGAAACCCACTGAGGGCCATGTAAAAGTCCAAGGCAGAAGCTTCTCGAAAGACCTAGGCATTCTGTGGGTGTGTGGTGCATATTATGAGCGCTCAAAGAACAGCAAACATCTTACACTGTGTTGAATACCATGAATAGCAGATTTATGCTGCAAGTTCAGGTTTCTCTGAAGGGCGAGACAAATCCTTAGAAGTTTAACGTCAGGTATTTCATCTGTAAGCAGACCAGTTCACGGAGACCCACGAAACGCGCAAACTGTCGATCACAGTGGAGGGTCCCAGCTATAGAAGGGGCGAGCGGCTGGCTTCTGCCAGAGCAGCTACAGAGAAGCCACCACGCCTTATTAGACACCGGTCACCAGCCCAGGTCAGCTATGCAGTGACAAAGGCAATGGGAATGGGCACGCACCTGGCTGTGGCATTCAGAGAGGAATTGGAGTCCAGCTTGAGGCCTCCCTCCTGTCCTCTGTCACAGCCATCATGGGCGCTCCCCAAAAACCCGTACTTGTCAATCATGTGTGAGGATCACATTAGACACTTCTGGTTCAGCTGGGAAGATGATTTGTGGACATGGCACCGAGAGTACTCCATTAGGGCAATTCACGCGTAAATTATTATTTTCTGTAAGCTATAGTGTTCTGAAGAGATTTTATTTTCATGTAAAATGCCTGATTCTGCAGTCCTCAGTAAGGCAATAACTTTTCATTAACTTCATTTTTCA
Source organism: Hipposideros armiger (assembly GCF_001890085.2). Lineage (NCBI taxonomy): Eukaryota > Metazoa > Chordata > Mammalia > Chiroptera > Hipposideridae > Hipposideros > Hipposideros armiger. The sequence continues at coordinate 1,066,278 of NW_017731427.1, forward strand.
TTTTTATCTTTCTTTGAGTGTTGCAGAACATAGCATATGATTTCAAATGTCATGTAATAACAACTCTCTAAAATTATCTGCCCTTTCTTCCATTTGACACTAGTGTTTGATATGTTAAGTTAAGCAGATTTACAAATGTAGGTCTGCATCATTTTGCCTTGGGTGATAATAAGAGCTGTCAGTTTTACGTTTCCTCATTGAATTCATGTGGCTAATGAGTAGTGATTTCTTTTTATTAAAAAAGGAAAAAAGGGCCGGCCGAGTGGTGCGTTGGTTAAGAACTGGCTTGGGACGTCAGAGGGCCCCGGTTCGGATCCCACATATGAGGGCCAGTGACACTGCCCTCCACAGCTAAGATGCTGAACAACAGCTCAACCTGGAGCTGGGCTGCCGTGAGTCGCCAGCGACGGCGGAGGCTGCAGCCCCTGTGGCAGTGGGTTGCCATGGGCTACCGTGAGTGGCCAGCAGTCGCCGTGAGCGGCCAGCAGCCAGCATGAGCGGCCGTCCAGAAGCCGGCGACTGATCTGCCTCGCCCGGGAAGAGCGCAATGATGGTGCCAACTTGGGCCAGTGAAGCAACGTCCTCCACAACTAGACTGAAGAACAAAATGACAGCAACTTGTCTGTTCACCTTCCCCCAATTCCCCAGCACTGTTCCCATCCCCCAATTCCCCAATAAAAATCTTAAAATATATAAATATATATATGTGTGTGTGTGTGTGTGTGTGTGTGTATGTGTGTGTGTTGGTGATGAAACAGAGAAAGAGAGGGAGAAAGAGGAATGAATTTAAACTGGTACCAAAAAAGAAAAAAGTAATATTTCTATTTTTAATTTAAATGATTTCGGTTCAGATTTTGCAGAAAAGATTAAAAGTGGCTTTTTACTTAAAACAACATGTTGACTTAATTTTATTTTAAAAATTAATGTGTATCCACAATAAAAGTTTTATGCATTTAAAAAATGTGCATTAAAATTAATTAAATATTGTTTAATCATATCAAAATACATGGTTTCCAAAGTACCCTACTCCTCCCATATTTAGCGTGTTCCCAAGGGAGCCACTTTGAATCTTATGCTAATGATTTAATATATAACATATGAAATTATTGCTGCCTTGTTCCTTTCGACACTGTGGATGGCTTCTCTGTGGTAATAGACCCACCTCCACTGTCACTACAGCACTTCCTGTGTGACTTTAGGTAACTGTAACATACGTGTGTCTTCACTGATTTCCTGTTTTATCAGTTACAGACATTTCTTAACAGCCTACTTCGTAAGAACAGGGTCTTAGAACCCTTGTTTTTACCTGCCCCCCCCCAACTTCTGCTTCCTGATTTCTGTCCTCTGATACTTTTACCTTCAAGCTGTCAAGGTTGACAACATTTATTTACTTTTTTCCCTCTAACTGTATAGGTTCACACACCTTTGAAATGCCTCTTGTCAGACCCCTCAGAAGCTCCCTCTAGAGAGCACATAATCTTAACTGCCCTGTAACCCGTCCCCGCCTTCACGTAACCTTCAGGTAACCGTCCTTGCATTCCTTCCTTAAGTTCAAATGCATACAAGGAACTGCAAACTGTTATTCTCTGGAGCACTTGACATCTTGTTTTCTGGCAGTTGTGGTCAGTTTGGATCAAATAAACTCTTATAAAAATTTCCTACAGCTTTGGACTTTCTTATGTTGACACCCTCTTCTCCTATTTGCAGCGTCACAGCAGCATGTGGCCAGCTCACAGTAAGTGTCACTAGGTGTCCATTTAACTTGTGAATTAATTCTCATTGAGGCAAAGACCATGCTGGACTCTTCTCGTGAGCCTTAAGATTCCAACATTCCCGACAACAGTAGCAGCTGTTTTCTGAGGTCAGTTTTGGGAAGTGCCTTTTAATACGGCGGTGGACAATCAGTGAAGCTGCATGTGTGCTGATGAATTGTTTCCTTTCTTCATGGTCCTTTGGAGGGATATGCAGTGAATTTCCTAGGGCTCTGTCTGTTCCGGCAACAGTTGGGGACTGGCTCGTCAATGATGGCTCAGCTGTGTCTCAGTAGCCCAGGCACCTGATGGGCCAAGCTGTCTGCAGTGTGGATCTGCTAGAGCGCCTTGTGGTACAGTCACCACTGGTCTGGAAGTCACAGAATTGACCCCTGACAATGCTGCTGACTGTGGAGCTGCACAAGTCACAGCACCTGTCTTTGAGTTTCATTTTCCTTTGAGCACTTTGAGATGTATGCTTTTCGCGAGACTAAGAATATTTACAGTATGGGTTCCATGAGACTTCAAACAACGTAATAGGAGAGGAAGACGATACCCCCAGCAGCCCCCATTTGACATGCACTGTACAGGCTTCTCTTAATTTTCCCTTCAGAACGACCTAGACTTCGGGGAAAGAGGCTCAGAGAAACCCGTTACCTGTTCCTGAGTGAAGTCAGCCTTGAGCTTTCTGGGCACCAGGCCCTGGAGGGCATGGCACACAGTAGGGCTACAAGGATGCTACCTCCCATCTTTATTTCTGTTTTGATTCTGTATTTTTTACTTTGAAGCTCAATCATGGATAGTACACATGACTGAATTTGATAATAATGACAGGTGGTTCCCCTGCAGAGATTTTTTGAATGAAGAAAGTGTGGTTCGGTTCATGAGCCCAGGCAGAACAGGAAGCAGAAAACAGAGCGTGAGTGAGTGGTGGGGCCAGGCCAGTGTGTTGAGTGCCTGCCGGCTCCGTCCACTGTGCTGTTTATGCCTTGGGGAGAAGAGGCGCTGTTTTTTTTTCTTTTTAGCACTATTTACTTAAAAATATTCTATTGGTTTATGTGTAGAGTTTAAACAGCTCATAAAATGTGGTGTCTCAGGGACACCCCCAGACAGATACCTTCATGAAGAAGCTAATGATGGTACCGGCTACTGGCGTGGGCTGGTCACCTGGGGAGACGGCGGGGACTATTGGTGGGCGGGGCTTTCTCCCCGTCACTCTCCCCTGTCATGAGATGGGCCACGAGGCTGGTCCCAGGGGCGCCGGCTCCCCACACACTGGCTGATGCTGAGCAGGCCAGTCGGACTACAGGGTGTTCATGGGGGTGGGCGGGGGGCAAGCATCCTACCTCCGAGCGTGTGCAAGTCCTCAGAGAACCGTCTCCAGTCCCCCAGGAGCGGACTGTGTGTCTGAAGGGGGGTTTGTGGGAGTGGGCAGGCGTGGTGCTGGCCTCAGAAGCTGACCCTGGACCCGTGAGAGGGAGTCAGGTGCTGGGCCACACGGCTGCTTCCCTTCCTGAAACGCCAGAAGCTGCCGCCTCTTGACCACAGCGGTCAAGCTCCCTGGTCAGTGTGGCTGGACGACGGGCCCAGCTGTTTGGTCAGATGCCAGCCTGGGTGCTGCTGACGGGCCATGCTCAGATTGCATGGAGCCGTGGTCGGCGCGCCTGGGCATAGCGCCCAGGGGGTGGCTGCGGGTGTTTTGTCCTCCAGCCGGGACTTCCACGCGGATCAGTGAACGGAACAAACTGGTGTGAATACTCCTCCACATCGTATTTACTGAAGCCACATTTTTATGAATCTGATCACCTGCCTTCTGGCTCTTCCTGGTGTCAGGACCGTGTGGGTGTGACAGGCTGCAGTGGCCGTGGAAGAAGGATGCTTGCTCGGCACATGGCTCTCGAAGGCGACCTCCGTGTGAGGGCATCTAGCAGGAGGAGTGATGCAGCGTGAAGACTGTCCTCGGTGAATGTTCTCGTTGTCATCGTGAGACCGCACTCGCCAGATTACAGGGACCGCTAGAGCGGCACCCAGAGATGCCACCGCGATGTCAGGTCCGATGGACCTGCTGTGCCTCCAAGGACAGACCACCTCGATTCTCAAAATCAAACCTGTTTGTAAATATTTATTATGCAGCGTAGGCTGAAAGCATACAAACCTAATTCTGGAAAATATTTGAAGAAGCCGTCATCAGTACTTTTGTTGCTACGTAGAGTGTTTGTTATACTCCCAAGGCAAGCTGTGCTTTCTGGCCAGGAGTATGCACATTGTAATGATGTAGGCACAAAAACAGAATTTTTGCAAAATTTAATCAATGTTCACAACTGACTTTCCACTGAAAGAATTGATTATACAATGGAAACATCGCTAAAAATTAAAGGGAAAAATGGGGCTTTTAAATGTTTGTAAAGTGGTTATAACATAAGAAATGTTTTATGAAATCAAATCACATATTAAACCCAGAGAGAACGTTTTCTTCTTCTATTAAATGGCACCCTGAAAAAATTAAAGCACGGACAAAAATACTGACACAGTTAACGAAGTTTATACCCAACTTCATGTGAATTCTACAGCTTCCATGTCATTTGAACAACCATTTCTTTGTCAAAAATGTGCCCCAAATTGGAAAAATAATCTTCCAATTATTTGGAAGCTGTTCTTACTTTTCACTCAATGTCAAAAATGTCTTCTTATAATAATTATGTCCTTCAATTATTCAATTTTAAAAGTATGCTGCATGTTTACTCTCCATGTTTTAACGTATTGAATTAGATTTAAATGGCATCTCAGGAAGCTTAGTTCCACAATATATTTTAATTGGTGGCTAGATGTTATACTCAATTTGGAAAAAAAAGCTATATTATCTTACAGTATTTGGATTTTAATATGTCATAAATGACTAATTGTGGACAAAGTACACACTTTGTCTGTTTACCAAACTTTGAGCGTTGTGTAGGGGAGTTTCGTGTTTTGCTTCATTGTGCGTTGACTTTTAAATGGTGGAGGCAGGTGTGTCTCTGCTAGGGTCTATGGGAGGTGCCTGGGCTGCCTGAGCCCCGCGATTTAACGGGCTTTCCACTGGCAGAGGGAATGTGGCCAAGACAGAGGGCGCCCTGGTTGGAGATGAGCCGTTCCCTCTTGGGGGCTGTGGTTGGCAATTCCAGGGATTCAGCGACCAGTGGGATGTGTGCAATTAACAAGAATGGCAATTTGAAATGTAAGTAACTGTTTAAAAGTGGCCAAATGAAGGGTTCTCTGTAACTTAACATCCAGGGGCTGCAGATGGGACCCTAGGGCAGTATGCAGTCACAAATGTGTCTAATGACAGTTATTTGGAGACATCAAGATTATTTTTTCAAGGGCGCTCTCTTTCAAGTTCAAACATATCCTCATTAATTCATGTTGGATTTTCCAGCATAGTTCCTACAGCTGAATATGGAGTCATAAACCATAGTTTGGCTGGAACATGCCCTTGCCGCGCTAGGAATGTCACTGGCAGTCACGGCCCAGAGCAAAGCCAGTGGGCCCAGCGGCCACACCAGACTTACGCTGTGCCCTGTGCTGGCACGAGCACGTTCCTCTCTGGAACCATGTCTTCTCATAGAATTTGTCCTCACAAAAGCCTGTTTTCATCCAAAGAAAATACAAATATGTAACATTCTGGAAGTGTACGAAGACACGTGTGTGTGTGTGTGTGTGTGTGTGTGTGTGTGTGTGTGTGTTTACTGTCTTCTGAACAGCCTGAGAAAGCCTGTTACAGAGCTGAGCTCATGGTATTCTGGTTGAGACATGTCCTCGCAGTGCCGGGTGACTCAATGGACCCCATCCAGTCATTGTGTCCTCAGCAGGCGTGTTCTGAGAAATTCCTATGAAGAGGCAGTGTGGGCATGAGGGATTCAAGTTACGCAATAGCCCTCCTCTCACAGACCTCTGTCTGGTTGTGGGAGGAGACAGCGATGGCAACTCATAACTGAAGTCTTGAAACAAATGTCCGCTTCCCTCATCTGCCCGAGGGTCCCCTCACTCGAGTATTTTCAGGAATAACGTGCCCGGGTGCTGGCTCCTGGCGCCCATGTTGTCTCAGGTCAGCTCTAGCTACTTCCCGGATGTCTTGGGTCACCGGAGCTGCCATCCGGACATCAGGAACTCAGGCCACTCACTGCTGGGTCCCTTCTTCCCCTATGTGGGATTTTACTGTGGGGCAAACACCTCGGGATGAATAAAATGCTGTGCCATCCATCAGCTAGGCTTTGCCTGCCTCGGCCTGGGCCACCTTCTCTTCCTCACGATAGCATCCTCGGGGCTATAATGCCATCTGTTGGGAATGCCTCCCAAATGTACGCGGCTAGCTCTTTCGTGTCTGGCACGCTTTCATCAGGAAGCCTCCCGGGCATCTCGAATTGAGTCTGAGTGAAATGCCAGCTCACATTTCTGACCTTCAAGCCACCACCAGCACCCTGCCCACCCCAGCGTTGTCCTCAGCAGCAACGTCCCCACCCGACACAGCTGTGAGTGGAGGCCTCACCCTGAACTTTGCCCTCGGCTCGTCCCCACCCATCCAGCCCCTCAATGGGTCCAACCCCGACTCTAGGTCCCCCGTCCCTCTCATGTCCACCCCTCCATCTTAGTCCAGACACCCTCGTCCCTGCTTACAATGTCCTGCTTCCACTTTGCCACCTTGCGAGATGTATTCCACATCACAGCCAGTGATGTTTTCACCTCTGAACATAGTGGTAATGGGCTCGACCCTGGAGACCCCCCAGCATACTTTTGGCAGTGAACCTCCTCTCCACGGGACACAGGCTCCTCGTGCTTGGCCAGCCTCACCCACTGCACCCGCCATGCCCTCCTGCCTCCCAGCCGTTTCTTGATTTTGACCTTGGGAAGTCGTTATTGACTCAGAAAGAACTGATCATCTGCCTTGTGTCTGTTTCATGTGTTGGGGACTCAGAAACGAACGCCTGTCCTCATGGAACTTATAGTCTAGTGGTTCCCAGGAACCACTATTTGCTTTCCCTCATCCAAAACTATTCCTATTTGCTTTCCCTCATCCAAACTTACTGGGGAGAGAGAACAAAATATTTATGTGCTCAGTCTCTGTGGTTTTATAACATCGGAATGCATGCTGTCACCTGTTTCATTGTGATGTGACATACTTTATGCTCTTCCTACACTCCTGGGCATGGTTGCATTTCCACGGGGGTAGAAGCCAAGCGATAAATGGGCAACCCTCTCCAATGTCAGCAGCAGCGTGGGGCCTGGGTGTCTGTGAGTGCGGGTGGGAGCAAGACGTAGGGCTGCAAGGGACCAACGGCCCCACAGCCGGTGGTGTCAGGGACAGGGGCCGCAGGTGTTACTTAGGTGTCTCGCCTCTCAGCCTCAGGTTCCCCATCACAGCATGGGAACTGCGTTACCTTCCTCTCAGGGTGTGTGTGCGTGTGTGTGCATGTGCGTGTGAGTGTGTGTGTGCGTGTGAGTGTGCGCGTGCGTGCATATGTGCATGTGTGTGAGTGTGCACGTGTGCGTGTGCATGTGTGTACATGTGCATGTGTGTGAGCATGTGTGTGCGTGTGCGTGCATGCGTGCATGTGTGCGTGCGTGTGTGCATGCATGTGTGTGCATGTGTGTGGGAGTGTGCGCCTGTGTATGGATGTGTGTGTGCGCACATGTGTGTGTGTGCGAGTGTGCGTGTGTGCGTGCATATGTGTGTGCATGTGTGTGAGCATGTGTGTGTGCACGTGCGTGCGTGTGTGTGTGTGTGTGTGTGAAGAGTGAACGAGATAAGCATAGTAAGTGGTGAATAAAACATAACCACTTTACAAGACACATGTTAGCCCTCTTCCCCCCCGATTAGTAAACTGAGCAGGGTCTTCCTCGTCCAGCATGGACGTGTCACAGAACTGGAATCCACAAGGTCCCACCTGTTCTAAGACAAGGGGAGCGGCGTGCTGTCATCGAAGCAGGTCCCACCCTTCTGCCCAGTTCTCACACGTGCAGGGCTGCTTTGCGGCGGGCTCCACGGGCTGGGGTGCCGGCACCATGCACTCGTCTCACAAATAAAGACTTTTGGCCCAGCAAGCTGCCCGTGACACCGCACTACTAAATTCGCATGACAGTCATGAAACGCTCCCATAATCAGTGACACGGGATGATTTTCCGCTGCTGACAAGGCCTCGTATTGAGTATGATAACAGTCACTCTGTCTTCATCCCCTGCCGGAGCATAATGCCCATCCATCTGACGACCGGCCGGCGAGCCCGGCACTTCTGTATCAATCTTCATAGAGGGCTGCCTGTTGTCTAACAAAAGCCTGAAATGAGATCACTCAATCACCATCCGCACCCGCTGCTGTCCTGAGGAGCCGGAGCTCCCTGTCACTTCCCACCTTTACATGTGACAACAGGGGCTGGTGGCAATAAAGTCCCTAAATGCCATCTGAACGGGGCTAAGGGCCGGAGTGCAGACGGAGGAAGAGGACACAGGCCCCGCGTGTTCAGGGCGGCCGTGGGAGGGGGACGCGTGCCTTCACTACTTGCCCGTCTCCAGAGGTGCTCTGCTGCAGACCTGCTGCGGTGTTCCCGGAAACGGGTGTCTGCTCCCACAGTTTTTCCAGAAACGTTTAAACAGCAAAACCATTTTTGTGTTGGGTGAGCCATCGCTCCCCTCCCCCCAAATATCTTCTTGAGTTTTTCATGAATGTAAGACAAAATGAAACTGCTCTACAAATCTAAAAACAAACCAAGAAGGGCCGGCCGAGCGGCGTGTTGGTTAAGAGCTGGTTGGGATGCCAGAGGGCCCCGGTTTGGATTCCACATATGAGGGCCAGTGACACTGCCCTCCACAGCTAAGATGCTGAACAACAGCTCAACCTGGAGGTGGGCTGCCGTGAGTCTTGGGTGACGGCGTAGGCTGCAGCCCCTGCTGCAGGGGGTTGCCATGGTCTACCATGTGTAGCCAGCAGCCAGTGTGAGCAGCCAGCAGCCGCAGTGAGCGGCTGTCCAGAAGCGGGTGACTGATCTGCCTCACCCGGGAAGAGCACAATGATGGTGCCAGCTTGGGCCAGTGAAGCAACGTCCTCCACAACTAGACTGAAGAACAAAA
>NW_017731427.1:1077851-1084950 GCF_001890085.2 Hipposideros armiger
TATTGAATCTCTCCTGACACAGAGTGAACTTCTTTTGAAATGGGTTCTGTACAAATACGAGGTGTGATTGAAAACTACGGTGAATGTTTGAATTTAAAAAACCTTATTAAAGTAAAAGACACATTGCCATTAATCCCCCTCAAATATTCCCCATCGCTTCAAACGTGCTCAGCTCATCATTCTTGCCACTTTCTGAAGCAGTTCTGGAAGTCCTCCTTCGTGAGTGTCTTTACTTCATCCTCCATCATGACAATGCTCCGTGTCACACATCGCTTCTGGTTCAGCAATTTCTGTCAAATAAAAACATTATGGTGTGTCCTCATCCACCTTATTCACTGAATCTGGCACCGTGCGACTTCTGACTCTTCCCCAAAGTCAAAATGACCATGAAAGGCAAACGTTTTGAATCAATTCAGGACTTCGAGGCAGCCAAGACAGTGCAACTAAAGACACTCACGAAGGAGGACTTCCAGAACTGCTTCAGAAAGTGGCAAGAATGAGGGGATAAATGTGTTTGAAGTGAGGGGGGGTATTTTGAGGGGGATTAATGGTAATGTGTCTTTCACTGTAATAATCTTTTTATTTATACACTTACCATATTGTTTAATCACACATTGCATCTATCTATCATCTATATATCATCTATCTGTCATCTATCTATCTATCTATCTATCTATCTATCTATCTATCTATCTGGCATCTATCTCTCAATATAGAAAGAACTAGAATGTGAATCACTCGTTCATGCATGGCAATCTAAAAACCTTCTTCAAATCCTTAGATTGCCTGTTTTTTTTAAACTTTACTGATTAAGTATTAGATTATTCTTTTAACCTGATGGGTGAAAAATGCTATCTTATTTTTTCACTGTCGTTTCTTTCACTATTTGTGAGAATGAGCATATTTCAGATATTTTGCTTGCTATTATTTTTTACTTCATCTAATTATGTTTGTCATTGGAGTTGCTAATTTTAAGTATTTTATTTATTAATCTTTTGTCATCTTTGTACCAAGCGTTTCATAAATTTTTAGATTAGTTATTACAAATCATAAAAAATGGAGAATATTCTAGATCTATTTGAAAAAGTGATGACAGCTGTACATGTGCTTTTTATGGGATTTTGGAACTTTTGTTCAAATGGATAATTTATTGTAGTAAATTATTACTCTACTAGAAATGTACTTTCAATTTACCCAATTCTGAAGAAATACTGAGCCCATGAGGAGTTTCAAGGATTGTATTAAACAAACAAACAAGACCTAAGGAAAAATCTGTCACAAAGTGGAGTACAGAGTATGTCCACTGCAGCATTCTTTAAAATACTTTCAAAATGTGCAGCGGAAGAGTGATAAGCAAACGATGGTCCACCAAAAGGCTTGTGTGTGCAGCCATCAAAATAGATATAGAGCCTGTATACCTGTACAATTCTTTTTCAACTATGCAAAAGTATGCATCATATTTATGAGGACAGGAAGGAAAAGTAAGTCTAGAAAGTGGGTGATTTTCTAGGCTGTGGAACCACAGGCGTATTTTCTCTAATTCTATCAATTTTTCTAATTCCATTAGGGTGTTGTAAATTTTCCTGAATAAATTCTAAAACAAAAAAATAACTCAAACAACAAAAAAGGAGTTAAAACTGAAATTAAAGCTGTTTTGGAAAAGGTTTTTAAATTAATGCAAGTGAGTCTATGAAGTGACTGCAGCGGTGTGGACATTTGCCGGTTGAATGTGTTGGAGTGAGGCAGGCAACCCTGCGTTTTGGGGGCACTTGGTTCCTGGAATAGAAGAGGTCACTGCCGAATGGGCGTTTCCCTGGAGTTGTGGTATTTTGTGGGCTCAGACCACGCAGAGGACACGGCACACATATGGTGAGTCAGAGGAAGACCCCTACCTTCAAGGCGCTTCTGACTCCAAAGTGCAGAGCTGAGAGAAACAGATGTGCCCGCAGGACGTGCCCATCCCTGCTGCCTGCAGTCGCGCCAGCTTCTAATTAGGCCTCTAAGCCTACAGTCGATGCAGCCCGGATGTGAAATGTGTTGAAGCTAATGTTACAATTAGGACATTGGCATTTGCATTTACTGGCTTTTTTGTGCTTAAATTTGTAATCTTAACTTTGCCTTAACCGGTTATGTTTAATTTCTTCTCCATTTTTTGAGATTGAAAGAAACAGACAGCCCTTAGCAGCGTATGCATTTAAATAGGTGATGTGGGATGTGAGGGGTTGGTTACCACCTCGCTGAGCTGAACAGGCTGAGCAGGGAGCATATTCCAGCTGCTCCCGCTTTGTCCCATGGGCACCCTCCTCTCACAGCACATGGGATGCGGTTCTATTGTCTGGGAATTTGCAACCGGAAAACAGAGAGACAATGCATGTATAAAAACGTTTGGATTTGACAGAAAGGGACAAGGGTGAGAACATTAACGTGGCATTTCCCCCTGGATCAAGAAGTATATGTTCAAACCTTGCAGCAAGTGTGGAGCTGCTGAGCTGCTGACGGTGGTAGACGTGGGTAAGGCCACGCTCCCGGAGCTCATTGTGCAGCTCGTGTCATTCCAGTTTCGACAACCAGACTGTTGGGAAAGGGCCAGGAGAGCTGCTTCCGGGCTCTCGGCCTCCAGCGGAAAGGTGCTGGCTCGGTGAGGAAACCCGCACATGCGAGCGCTCACGGAACTGATTGGCCATCAGCTGTAGCCAGTTGGCCATTAGCCACTACTGTTTTGTATTAACTCATTAGCAAGCGCAGGTGTCATGGACGATCTTGTAGATCCTACTTCCTGTGTCTCTCCGGCCGCCAGCGAGACTGTGGTGCAGGGAGACCCCTTGTTGGGGTCTTGACGGATGTTTGCTTCTCACATCTCCACCAGCCGTTCATCGAGAACATAATACAGTGGTATGAACCCCCTGTCTGTGGCTCCGTTGTTGTTCCTTTTCGGCCTCAACCGGATCCTGCATTCATCTGTGGGGAGCTGAGCCCCAGCACGACATGGGCTGAAGGGAGGGCCAGCAGGCAGAGGAGACTGACTGGCGGGCTGCCGTCCTTCTCGGGCACCGAGCGCCCCGGCCAGGAACCTGGGGTGGTTGGTGGTGGTGACACCTGGGAGGCTGGGCCCCTGGTCAGGCTCTGTAAAGGGTGCATCTCCTGGGGTCAGCGCTGCTCACTCCTGGGTCAGGTGGAAGGTTCTTCTTGGGTCCTGCGCTCGCACCCCATAAATCCTTTTCTTGATTTGTGTTCCTGTGGCGTTCCCGTTCCCTGTTCATCTCCTCTTCTCTTCCCCACTTGACCCCACTTCCTAGTTAGCATTGCAGAGCCCGAGGGAAGAGTTTCCATGGCACCTGTCTGGTTTGGCCCCCAAGAGCAGTTGTGACATCTACCTCAACCAACACCACCCACCCTGGGGGACACCAGTCACCGAGAGCTATGGGACGCAGCCTCTGCCCCCACCCCAAGACTTGGAGACGAGGCGGGGATTTGAAAGGAGACAAGGAGGGAGATGGGACATAAGGGTGCTTGTGTGGTTCCAGACGTTCACTGTGCTGGGTGTAACTGCAGCCGCCCCACACAGGTTTGGTTAACTCACGGCAGGTCCTCAGGGAAGGCTGCTTGATTCAGGGTGCAGGGGACCCCAGGTCTCTCACTGCGGGGACAAACACTGGTCACGAGCCTTTCACGACTTCGGATTTCCCTCCAGCACGTGGAGGAGTTTGTTCTAGGGCCTCCATGGCCCCTTCCTGTGCAGGGGGGGGGGTTCCCCTCGAGGAGGCCATTTGGCTACACAATGTTAAAAGGGCTGCATAAACTCTAACCTGCTGGGGCTCTAGGCATTTATAGCACCAGGTGGGGCTCTGGAAGCTACTGTTTGTGACAGCTGGGAGAGCTTCAGGCAAATAACGACTCATTTTGTTCTACAAAGGCCCCAGAGAGGGACTTGAACCCAGGTCGTCTGCGCTGTAGCCCGCGCTTCAGACCTGCCAACGCTTCAGCTTACACAGCAGACACAGTTCCATGCGGACGGGACTGGCTCTCGTCCAGACAAAGGGTTGTTTACTGCAAAGGGTTTTGCTCCTAATTAAGCAAAAGTAGGTTTAAGAGAGGAGTAGAAGTTTGGGGGAATATTAGGTTTCCTTATTAGAGGGGAAACTTGGATGTTATTAAATTTCAGATTAGATACGAAAGTCCACGTTCAGCTGCATATATATGTGTGTGTGTGTGTGTGTGTGTGTGTGTGTGTGTGTGTGTNGAAGCAACGTCCTCCACAACTAGACTGAAGAACAAAAGGATAGCAACTTGTCTGTTCCCCTTCCCCCAATTCCCCACCACTGTTCCCATCCCCCCAATTCCCCAATAAAAACATCTTTAAAAAAAATAAAAAATAAAAATAAAAACAAACCAAGAAGAACCACAGCATGTCTGACAGGTGTCGCGGTGAAGCCAGAGGGCAGCCGGCGTGGATGCACACGCATCCTGTGGCCCCTGCCTATGGGGATCACCGTAACAGTGGCCCGGGGAAGGGAAAGCAGGCTGCTCGGCCTCACTCTCGCCATTCCTACTCCATTTTGAGAAGTTTTTAATCTTATGAGGATGAGTTTCTCTGACAGTTTCTCTGTCAAAGGAAATGAGGACTAAAATGATCCCTGGTCCATCGCACGGCTCCCCCAGTAAGACTGGACACTGTGGTGCTGTGCTCAGAAAAGTGGGAATGAATTTCAGGGCCCAGGTCGTAAATCTTTAACGAAAGAACCTGAGGTACCTTTCACAATTGAAATGTTTTCAGTGCTTAGAATTCGGTGAAAACGTTATTTCTTATCAACGCAATAGCAAGGAGTTTTTTTTTTTAAATAAAAGAATGCTATGTCATGGCTAGTTGATGAGGAGACTATTCAGTTGACCTTGAGCGCCCTTGAACGAGGTACTCAACAGGCACCTGAGCGCCATGTGGCCATGTCCACACGTGCATCATCGCTCTGTCTTTTGAGAGGAAGGTTGTATTATTACACCCATTCTTCTGGATTACTCTAGGAATCACTCATGACGACGTGGGATATTAAGAGAGTTTGTCACTTTCAGGTGATGTCCCTGCTGGCCAGGTGCCAGGAACCCTGTTAAATATTTCCCTTAGCACCAAACCTTTATGCTTCAAATGCGGTGTCTCAGAAACCCAGCAAACAGATGTGCTGCGGTAGGACACACGTGGGGAGCCCGGGCCGATGTGGCGAGGTGTGCCAGCGGGGATTCCTGGATGACTGGTGTGCATAATCGGCCCTTTCTGCATTTCTGTGGCTCAGGATCTGTGCATTTGTTTTTGTCCCAGTGTAAGTGGCACAGGAAAAACAAAGTTCCCAAAATTGTTTCTTCCTGATTTCATCAGACTATAATTTCTACACACACACACACACACACACACACACACACACACACGCACAGGTTTTGGTGCAATGTTAAAAAGACACAAAGTGACAGTGAAGCTCATAGGGTTCAAACCATGTGGGTACAAGTGAAACATGAGTGAGAAGGTGCAGGAATCGTTTTCCTGTTTCCAGGAGAAATTTGCCTTTTTGATGACATTGGAACCAATGTGTGTATCAATCTATCAAGTATTTTTAAAGGTAAGAGAGAATGAACAGCAAGTACATTAATGATGGGTTCATAAGCATACTGGCATCTATAAAAGGAGCAGATCCCCTATCCTGGGTGTTCCCCCAGATCGCTGTGGATAAGCATGTCTGCTGCTGAACACCTGGTCACCCGTTTTGCAGTGTCACCAATTTTTTCCTATCATCCAAATACCACCAGTTCAATTAAGCTCCAGACTCCGCGCCCTGGTCCTCCAGGATAGGTGGCCCATTTCAGGGCGCGTGCGGACCAGCCTGTGCTGTCCCTGTGAGATATGGTTCAATCAACAGCCAAAGTTTTCCTTGTCAGTTTTGATATATCCGATAATAGCTGTAGGTTGTTTTGCGACGTCCAGCGTTCTGTGAAGATGGGCTTTTCATATCCTTTATTGTTTTTTACTGACAAAATGTTGCCTGGACTTCTGCAGTTTTCTGAAATGAAGCAGCAGAATGAACAGTATACAATCGAAGCCTCAGACACCCAAGTGGACGCCGGTCCTTGTGGCCAGTTTTGGTCAGGATCTAATGAGTCTCTGCTCATCGACCCGTCATCAGCAGGCTTGGTGATTGAACATGACCCCGCAACCAAAACACTACAACTCATTCGGGTCCTCGGCAGCCCCACGTGGGTCCTGACGTGACATCACTGGGCAGCACGGCAATCCATAATTATATTTCACTGCCTCTCGGAGTCGGCCTGACAGAGAGAGAATAAAATGGGTCTTTCCAAAATGTGTACAGGCTGCTGTGGCTTTCACATTTATACTGCAGGTGAAATTCTTTCTTCCCTAGGGAGCTTGATTTGTGCCTTTTTCATTCTTTTCTGTTTTTCTATTTTATGCAGAGACAATATCACACAAGGTTTGGTACACAATTCAGCAAATTCTGGTGCTCAGGGAGCTGGTCCTTGCCATCCCTGCCCCAGAGGTACGCACGCAGGTGGGCACGCTGGCAGACACACACACACAGGGACGTGTGCATGCGAAGCCACTTACGTGCTCCCATGGAAGGAGTATGGGTGTTGATATTCACATATTTGAGCATATATCATATCCACAATTGTGCATGCACCATTGTCATGCACTCTCACACACAGGATCTATTGTCTTAGCGTTATGGTAAACGAACGACATGGTTTCATAACCATGATAATTGTTTAAGACTTAGAGTTACTCCAATACTAGGACCACATTCAATGGATAAATGGTTTCCACTTGTGAAAATCCATGTGAATGGTGTCACTCCTGTTTTCTGTTTGTCTGTTCCCCACGGCAGCTGACAGGTGCGGACTGATGCTGGTTAGCGTACGCGCCCGCTGTGCGGCCCTGTGCCCCTCAGCCCACTCTGCCCACGGCGTCATATCAGGCTTCTGAACATTCTTGCCTCCGTGCTTATTGAATCTCTCCTGACACAGAGTGAACTTCTTTTGAAATGGGTTCTGTACAAATACGAGGTGTGATTGAAAACTACGGTGAATGTTTGAATTT
>NW_017731427.1:1090260-1188199 GCF_001890085.2 Hipposideros armiger
CCTCTACACCGACTATGAAGTGGTCTCCCCAACAAGACATGAGTCCATCTGGCCCCCTAAGAAATATTTACAACATTATTGATTATACTCCCCAAACTGTCTTTTCTATCCCTGAGGCCATATTGTAGTTACCAATTTGTATTGTCTCGCCCCTTCCCCTTCTCCCTCATCCCAACCCCCTCCCAACTAGCAACCCTCAGTTTTTCCTCTATGTTTCTGAGACTATCCCATCCACATCTCCGTAGTGTAGCGGTTATCACGTTCGCCTAACAACTGGGGAAATCTTAATGTCTTCGTTGGTAGAAGGAAGTTAGAAGTTGTAGTCAATTACTTCCAACTCCATTAAGCCAACCAGTGAGTTCACCTTGGACTTGAATTTCACATTTGAACAGAGAAAGAGCATGAGGGGTATGAAAAACCTAGCATTTATCAAATAGTGGCATAGAAGTGGGAACTTTGTACATATTTTCTCATTTGATGCTTAGAGTATTTTATGAGTGAGAAAAACGGTGGACCAAAGGGGCCTGACAACACCTTGCTAGGGAGGGGTGCTGCTGGAGTAGAAGCCTGTCCCTCTGCCCCATCCCCATGCCATGCTGTCTCCAAGGGAAGCGTGTCAGAGATGGTTTTTCTCAATGTGGACACTGGGCCCACATTGCTAAAATATATCTTATGAAAATATCCACCCTTATTGTTAAAAAAAAATTTTTTTTCCTGGGCGTTCTTTTCAATGAAGAAAATGTTTAAATGGCCCAAAGACCAGCTCTGGTGAAAATGGGGTCACCTGTAGAACGTATGTAGGTGGCTGGGTCACCGGTGATCTCTACCTGGGTAGGAGGACTCTGACCTCATAAGGGCTTCTGAGAAGGAGGGACAGCCTAGAAGGCTTTGTAGGTTGTGGCTGGACTCAGGGCAAGGCCACTGGTGGTCGTCGGCCTCCCTGTGGAGAAGGACACAGGCCCCTCCAATGGCAAAGAGCCTCTTGCTGCAAAGAGGGCTGTGTATTAAGACCTGGTGTTTGCGATGATTTGGGAAATGACTGGGTAGCATTGAGTCCAAGTTGTGTTAAAAATATTCATTCAGTTTTGAATGGATTGGCCTTAAATATTGATGCTCATTTCACTTTCCTTTTTAATCCCACACAGATTAGGACAGACAGGAATTCCGTGAGTCACTGCTGGACTCAGAAGGTCCATCCCCATTAAGACTCTGATCAACTGGTCAACTTTCTGCATTTGGACACTGGTTGTCACTTAAGCGTCAACATCAGTCTCCCTGTTTTCTGAGAGTTTCTGTGTCAAGATTGCCGTTGGAAAATATTAAGGTCTGATTTATTCATTTTCTTCTGGGATCCTCAGTTGGTACTTAATGTGAAATAATGTGAACGGCGTGTGAAGACACCTTACCCGGTGAGGCAGATCTCCGGGTAAATTACCCGTGGTATTGGGAACTCGCAGGTCGTTGACTATCCCAATTTAATTTGGGCAGCACAGGACATTTCTAATAATTAATACTGTAATAACACTTAATGATCTGCACTCATGCAATCTGAAAATCCAGCTAATGGTGCAGTTTTTAGTGATTGCACAAACAGCAAGTTTTAAATGTGTCCAATGCTGCTATTTCAGCATCATGGTGCCATGCAGGAGACCCTGCCCGTGGGGCTGTCACTGACCCGACCCCAACCCTGGACGTGGATGTGACAGCGATGGGCTTGGTCTCCAGGGAGCGGCTGCCTGTTCAGAACTGGATCTAAGACGGGGGGTTTTGGGGGCCATGACACTTCCTCCAGATGGGAGGGACATTTAAAAGCTGTACAATAGTCACTAGAGAGGGAGCAAAGAAATTGGAAATAAGGATAGAGATTGTGAAGAGTCTGTTACAAACTTCATTAGAAAGGAATGAATATTTTGGAGGCCTGCCCAGTAGACAGGATGTGTTCTTAGCCCTCCCTCTGCTGGTCTCACTGTTCTGTTGGGCAGAACACATACCCTTCTGGAAGCTCCTCTGCAGACACAGGCCCTCAGGCCTATTCTGGAAACTCCCCTTTGTGGATCAAAAGTCGGTAACTTTATATTGCTTTGAGGGCTGTAGCATTGTTTTATTTTCTTTTCCATTTTTTGTTTGTTTGATAAGGAAGACGTTAAATTGTATACGATCTATGACTTTCATAAGAGCAGAAAATGGTAAAACTGGATTTTTAAAAATGTAGTTAAAATAATTATGGTAGCTGTTAGCAGTTATGATTTTGCTGTTCTATTGTGCGTACCCTTCGTGCTGCCTCCGTTTTAGGACTAATCACCAGTCGTCATTAAAAGAAAAACAGGAACTAGGAAAGCAAACATAAAGGAATATACAAGGAAAAGGCCATTCTAACTCCAGGCCACTGAACATCCTGTCTCTGTTTCCTTGTGAAGCCCTGGCAACGTCACCCGGGGACGGCGGGGCGACCTCCTTGGTAGAAAGCACGAGTGGGATGCCGCCAGCTGGAGCCATGTGCACACCGATTTGGAGTTTCAAAGCCTCAAGTACTGAGGAATTGAGGATACTCTGACAAGTGTCCCTGATTCCAAACTGCATTTCAAGTATTTAAAAATTCATTTTATTAATATTTCATATTCTGCATTCACACAAAAGGAAAATGACAGGATTGTTTTTTTAGAAAGTGCTTCGACAACGAAGACTGAAAATCATTAGACGCCGCGTCTCTCTTCCACTTTCATTTCCAACCATCCGTGCAGTGTTGCTGTCGTCGTGGAGATGGGGTACGTCCCTGGACTCTGGAGCTCTGCCCACGGAGTGGGGGTGGGGGAGGGAGAGTGCAGTCCACGGGGGAAGTCTGTGGGTGTCACAGGAACACGAGGAGGCCTGGGAAGAGTCACTAACTCAGCAAGTGAAGTAAAGGGCGGAGTGATGAAAGGAGTCACGCGGGCGGGACGCACCAGGTGCAGAGGGCGCTGGGCGCCCTCGGAGGTCCGGCCCCCTCTGCCCTTTGTGCTCAGGCCTGCGCCCTCCGCTTGCGTGGGACAGGATCTCATTACCCACGAGAATTAAACTTGCAACGCTCGGGCGTAGAAACGCCGAGCAGGGCCGACTGCGCGCCTCCAGGCAGTCAGACTTCGCGAGGGCTCAGCGACCAGGGGTCAGCTCTGTGAACCCACCAGCTTATGCGAGTGGGTGGGAAACCCGTTCCCAGCGGTTACAGCAAGTCAACGGGAGACTCAGGCGCGTGCAGTCTGCAGAGGGGCCGGTATCTGGGAAACGTCCCCGGGACAATGCTTCCTGCCCTACAGCGCCCACACCTCCCGGGATCCACTATTTCAAGGTCACAAGCCGACCGAAGCAGCGCGACACCACCCGAGGGGGTGTTGATACGGACTGGGCACCTGAAATTCTTGCTGCGAAGCAGAAACTCCACCTGCACCTACTGCGTGCCCCGTCGAGCCAGGTGGGTTGATGGGGGTGTTTAGGGGCTATCCACGCGCAGTGTGGAGGAGACATGTGGTGCCGCTTCACGGGATGATGAGGCCACAGGGTCCCTGCAGGGCCCACGGGGGTCACTCCACCGCAGGCGGAGCTGGACAGCCCTCGAGCGAACTGTGCTTGGTTTTCTGACTTTTGGGGTAATGGTGCCTTTCCAAAGGCCCGTGTGGTCTTGGAAGGGAATGGTCACACGGGCCCGAAGTTCAGGCCTCGGTGGCGTATACCCACGGATCACCCGAATTAACTCCACAACGTCAGGAGCACACGTGCAAGTGCGTCACTGGGTCGCCCCACGCGCGGGTGAGGGGCGCACGCGTCCTTGGAGGCCCCGGGAGACTCACGAGGCACAGGGACACGGTCCCGGGAACCGCCGGGCGGAGCTGCGGCACGGGCCGGGGGAGGCCTGTGTGCCGGGGACACGCGCGACATGTGGCCCTCCGCCCTGTGTGACGGAGGTGTGCGGCGCCGGGGTCACTCCTGGGGCCCACGTCACGCGTGGAGGTGTCAGTGCGCACGCCGGGGCCGACGGGGGCGACAGACCCGCCCCAAAGCGGCCGTCGTGGCCGCAACGTCACGACCACGGCTGAGAACTCGTGGCGTCGTCACACGCGGACCCGGGAGCCGTGCAGGCTGTTTGGTGGACAAACGCGCGGACGGTCGCCTGTTGAATCAGAGCCGTTCGCAGCGCCTCTGGTCCTCTGTGTCTAGAAATGGAGTAAAAATGCATGTGAACCCGAGCGATCAGGGCAACAAGCGTGGGCTGTGGGCTTCTCCTCGCGCCAAGCTCCGCCCCCGGAAGCTGGGAAGCTCCTCCCACCCGGATAAACACGCCTGGGTGAATTCTTCTTTATGTTTCGTTTTCCTTTTCTAAAAAATTCCTTTTATATCCTAGGTCTTCCAAACATGCGTTTGCGATTCTGTGTGCCCAAGAAACGTATATTCACCCACAACAAAATATAAACAGAAAATAAGATCCTCAAGGCCGATACAGTGATGTGTTGAATGGTTGGTGGGTCAATATGTCTCTAAAAATAAACCTTATTTCCATAGAATACATTATTGATACAGGCGTGGTTTTAATTATTATTTGGATTGAAAGATGCTGCTTATCAGCCTATGGATTTTCCATGTGTCAATAAGGTGTTTCTCCTTTTATCTTAACATTAAGATACAGTTGCGAAATGCTCTGTAAAGTTAGTTTTTTTTGCGGGAGAAATGTATTTTGAAATCCTCCTGCACAAACACAAAAGCTACAGGAAGCTTCCAACGTTTGCATCAGGATCCACTTACAGTGACGGCCTTCATGGAGGTTCATTGTTCAGTAACATCTTAATTTTTAAAGAAAGTTCAGTCTTGAATGAAAACCCTGCTTATGGCAGCAGCATTAGAAATAAGACTAGTATCTTAGGACTGACACACGGAGCTTCAGAAAATAATCTCTCTTTTCTAAACAGGACTTCAGTTCACATCAAGTCCCTTTTCTATTGTTTTCGGATTCCTTTCAAGGTTAGATCAGAACATTATTAATTATGGTTACAACTACTAACAGCAAAGTGTCAGCTTCTGTAGGCGAGGCTCCTTGGCGTGGATGATTTCAGAGTATCTGTGCAGGACAGACTCAACACAGTCCTTTCCCCCATGTTTATCTGTTAAAAATAACCCCTTGAGGACAAGTAAAGATTCATAAAATAAATATAACGAACAGAAACGTAGTCAGGGGAGTGAACTGGGAGAAAGCTGAAGCCTCCGACGGGTCCTCCAGGCCATGGGCTGACTCTTTCTTCCATTCTTGCCACTTTATCCCATCGCTTTCATTTCATGTGGTTTATCAGAAAAGTCATCTTTACAGATTCAGATATCTCATGTTAAGATTTTGGTGCACGTTCTGTCTAGCATTCACGTCAATATACTTTAGGGGCCACGAGTCAGCGGGGAGGGAGCTGATGGGTTGGTTGTATTTTACTGATCGTAGTCAGTTCAGGGCTTAGGCTGAGTTGCTCAGTTTTTGGGAGCCAGTAATCTTTGCCTTGTATGTCTGCAGGCCTTGACACCTGAGACTACAATTGAGCAAACTGACCTTTGCGTGTGGACAGGTACGCATTAGCCTGTGTGTCCTCTCTTAGGTTTGTGAAATTGGTCACTGACTTCACGTGAGGGGTGGCCACAGCTCCTGAAGCTCTAAGTCTCCAGCATCCCGGCTGGCGGTGCGTTCCTGGTGCCGGGTACTGTCCATGTCCCCAGTTCTGGGCACCTCCCTTCCTGGTCTGCAGAGAGGGACGGCAGTACTGCTGTGCTCGGCCTGTGGCCCCTGTGCCCTCATCCCACAGCGACGAGTCTCACGGCCGGCTACGCGTTAGCCGGGTGGTCAGAGCATTCCGTGAGGGCCCCCTCTGCCTGGCTCCCTGGGTCCTTCTTCCCGTCCTGGGCGTCTGGTTTGGGGCACAGGCAGAGGTGACTGAGGGCTTCCATGGAGGACACGTGCTGGGCAGAGGTGTT
Source organism: Hipposideros armiger (assembly GCF_001890085.2). Classification (NCBI taxonomy): domain Eukaryota; kingdom Metazoa; phylum Chordata; class Mammalia; order Chiroptera; family Hipposideridae; genus Hipposideros; species Hipposideros armiger. The sequence continues at coordinate 1,096,240 of NW_017731427.1, forward strand.
TCCAAAACAAATGAAACTGTGCCCATCTGTCTAAATCCAGTTGCCAAGGAACCCATTACTGACTTCAGGATCATGCTTCCATTTCACATGAGAGAGCAAACGTCGTAAACGTCCCCAGCGACGATAGGCTGGAAAGCAACCCGTGTCTGGATGTGTGTGTTTGCATCTCCAGAGACACCCTGCCTGTGAAAGGCACTTCCTGAATCCCTGATTCTAAGGCCAGCATTGGCTTCAGGGATGATTGTTCCAGACCAGTATTGATCCAGCTGTTTATCTGATGAGGAAACTGAGGCCCTCAGACCCGGGGCCCTGCTCTGCACTTTAGTGTTAGCATGAAAGCCAGACTGCCCGTGTCCTGATGTCCATGAGGACTCATAAAGGACTACCGCTGACCCTCACCCGCTGGCATGCAGGACCGCATGCACTGCAGGAAGCTGTGCTCTCTCCACACTTCTCATAGCTCATGCCTCAGTGGTTTCCTCATCTGTGCACAATAGATGCCCATCTTGTGTTTTACCTCGTAGTTTGGGAGAATGCACTTTGACCTAACATCATGTTTCTTAGGAAGATTCTGCCACCGTGTGTGTAGATGTGAGACAGTTTCTGTTAAATGTATGTGTCATGGGCGACACTTGGTTCCACAACCCATGGAAATACACTCCTGAAACCCTTGCCTACTGTCACACAGACAGAAAGGACTCAGCAGTGAACCCACCACGCCCCAGGCCCACGTAGGAGCCAGGTGGCCCCGCCATCCGGTTGAGGTGAGCCCTCTGGCTTCAGGATCCCTTAGCTGCTTCCTTCAACAGGGCTTAAAGCCTTCGACTCGGACTAATCCTTCCTCTGACCTGGGCAGCTTCCAGGAGTGGCGTCCCCTTCGGGTCTGTCCAGCACGCCTCCTCATGACACCAGTGAATTTAGGGTCAGAGTCTCCATAACACTCGCTGAAGCGGGTCCCGCACCCCAGCGTGCTCAAGCCCTTGGAATTCAAAGATTTTGCCGCGTAGACTCAGATCATTTTTCATAGCCCTTGTTTCCTTGTCAGCATGTCATCGGCAGTAAGGGGCTGTTAGATTTGTGCACACACATAAATCCTTTCTCAGCCTCCCAGTATTGCCACTTAATGCCACTTGGCTTGGCCACTGCTCACGAGCTTCAAATACCTTCTGCTGGAAGAAATGCATGCTTATTAATATTACGGAGGAGTTTGCGTGAGATTTCCCCCAGCACAGGCTGACAAGCTGCCTGGCACATTGTCATTTATCATTGTACACTAGATCTGTCAACTAGAGAAACAATTTCAATAAAAAATTTCTGCATGAAATTACTTCGCCGGAGAACCAACTGGGTCTGCCTTTTGTGTGTGCTGTTCTGTGTCGCTTCTGGTTTTGCCTCCCCCTCTTTCTTCTTCTTCTTCTTCTTCTTTTTTTTTTTTTGTAATTTTGGCTGTGAAAGGTACTTAATGTACCAAAAACAATTTGTACAGACATTATTTTACCAATTGCCAGTGTGTACGCCTTGCTGAGGTCCCCCTTATCTAACTGTTGCTAATACACTTTCATGCTGTGCTCTTACGGCTTCATTTTACAGTTGAGGAGATCACCCACTCCATGCTGTGTTGGAAATGGGACCCTCGCCACTCGGGTCCACAGAGTGTAGTTAGCATGTGCACAACAAGGCCCAGAAAGTTGGAGCATTACAGCTTCTTCATTCCCGTTAGACTGCTTGTTGCAAACTTGGCTTGTTTGATCTTCGGTGTCTTGAGAAAGCAAAGTGCAGCCTCCGAGAGCAGCAGGGAGGGTGTGTTTGCAGAAAGGGCAGGGCGCCCAGATGGACCGCAGCAGACAGGCGGGCTTCAGAAGGGGGTGGGGGCGTCCAGACAGCCAACATCATACAGGAACTGGGGTCCCGCTCTAGCCATGGTGCTCTGCAGAGAAGGCAGCAGCCATTTCTGTGGTTCACTGATAACCCCTAGTTGTTCTCGCGTCCGTTGGGTTTCTTGTGTGAGCCCCATAACGAGAAACGCCTGCGAGCCTCACGGCGCGCGGAGCCAGCTGGGCCGGTAATTGCTGTGGAATTATGTTCCGGACAGCTGGGAGGGAAGGGTCGGCCTCCACTGCCCTGCTTTTCCACCCCGCCAGCTTTTCACCCAGCTATGGATTTGTTGTCGTCGGCTCATGATGATTCTGCTGACACCCCTGTCAGAAAATAAATTTTTCACTCCCCACTTGGTTGACTCCATTCATAGGGTGGAACTCTGTCAAAAAACGCCACGTTCCAGCCCGCGTCCGCGTTGGTGTGTGATGCCCAGACCGCACGGCTCCCTGCTGGCCCGGCCCTCTCCTCATCCCCCAACGGTGCCTACAGAGGTGGAGTGTTCTATCTGCACCACTAATTTAATTAAAAAACGAGCCTCCATTCGCATCAGAATTCATGCAGAATAGAAGATATAAAATGCAATGTGCAAAAGAACAGCGGAGAGTTGGCTACGACATGGAGTTGGGTATAAAGCTTACTTCTTGTGCACCTGGATGTTTAAAGTTTGTAAAATACATCAGCCTCACCTGTAACATCTGACTCCTCTCGCAACAAAACTCACCATGCCAGGGAGTGAGGCCAACCCATGAAAAGAGTCTAGGAAACGTGTAATGATATGTGGTCCCCACATTACCGGGGTTACACAATGGTAACAAAAATCTGAACCTATACTCGCTATCTGTAATGCAGATATACAGGGAAAGTAGTCATCAAACAAATAGTGTGTGTCCAACCAGAGTTGTTGAATGTGAGCTATGTGTTGGTCAATGCACAGAGGCTAAGAATGCAGTCATCGGTGAGCCGAACTAGCCTGGCGTGAGCCAAGCTATGACGGTGGAGGCTTGTAGGCATAGGAGCAAACATGCCGATTGCTACATTTGCTGGGTGCGTGTTGTGAGTTTGCATTTGTTTACATTACATGACACCGTCCCAGCCCCTGAACGTCCCTGCGGGGTGAGGACTTTGACTTTTTGTCACATTATGGAGATGAGTGTAAGGGTGCCCATGTCCCAGAGCTTCAGAATAGGACATTATTTATTGCGTTGTCAGAAAAGTCATGACATTTTTTCTATGTTTTTCATTGCAAAAATATGTCATGACTTTTCTGACAACCCAGTAGAAATAGGCTTTTTGGAGATGTAATTAGTTAAGTTAAAATGAAGTCATACGGGATTCGAGAGGGCTCTAACTCAATGACTAGTGTATTTATAAGGAGAGAAGATGGGGACACATGGGGAAGAAGACCAGGTGAAGACGGACAAGAAGGCTGGAGTGATGCATCCACAGCCCAGGAACACTGACGATTCCTGGGAGCCACCGGAAGACGGAAGAGACAGCAAGGACCCACCCTACAGCTCTCAGGGGGAGTGTGGCCCCCCCCCAGCCTTGATCTCAGAATTCTGGACTCTAGACCTGGGAGAGATGGCATTCTGTTGTTTGAAGACACCCCGTCTGTGGGACTTCTTTGTTACGACAGCCACAGGAAACTAACGTGGGGAGGGAAGTACAGCTTCTTGCCGAGAGTCGCAAAGTAACTGGGCAGGTTACAAGAGTTACACGCCTGTCACTTAGACTTTCTCGAGTGTCTCTGAGGGTGACGCTGAGCTGCATTGGGGGGGCACTGTGGAGACTCAGTGATGGGAGTCCACAGCCTGATTCTGTGTAGGGGTCGCGACATTTCAGAACGTGCGAGATGCACAGAACTGCATCATTCACCCCGAAGGTATCTACAGAAGGACCACTAAATGTCAGGAACGGCCAGGGATGGTGGGTGAAAAGCAAACAGGACAAAGTCCCTACAACCAGGGGATTTGAGGGCCACCGGCGGCCCGGTGTCTAGAGCGTTTCTCAAACGTCCACACATGCCCGGATCATCTGGAGAAGTGGTCCCACTGCAGGTTCTGCCTCAGTGAGTCTGGGGTCCAGACTGAGATTCTGCATTTCTCATCAACCCTCCTATGATGCTGAGACACCCTGTCCATAAGCCCACTCAAAGTGGCAGGATTTCAGGCACTGCCACTCCAAGTCACATGTCCTGTTTCCAGTGGTCTGGTTGGAGACTCATTAGGTACCTTGGGTGTGCGCCTTATCAAATGGTCAGTGATTTAAAAATCAGACAAGATAAAAACAAGACAGTCTGGAGCTCATGAATTGCCTCTCTCTTGGCGTCTTTCTTTGCAGAGCCCACTTACAACAGTCCAGCATTTCATAACTGTTGTCTGCAGAAGTTTCACAGGTGTTAATTACAGTCTTCAGTAATTCATTATTTTGTCCTGTAACTCAACAAATTTCTGATGAACAGAGACTGCACTGGTCCTGTGCAGCATTCTGGAGATCCTAGGATGGATAAAATACACTCAGTGCTTATGTCATGGACAAACAACAAAAGGAGTTTTTAAAACTTTAAACTGTGCAAGCTCCATGAGCTACGGCATGCACTGAGAGCAGAGAACAAGAAGACCTCCTTCAGCCCAGAACTGGTAACACTGAAGTGCTCTTCCCAAGACGAGCTCCCTGCCATTTATGTTAGCACTTTACCATGGCCTTTTCTGGACTTACACAGGGCACTTTATGACTGCTGGAGTCCAGTTCACACAATTGCCATCCTTAATCCCCTTCCTCAGACTTTCCATCCTGGCGGGTCTGGTCTGCACACACCCCGCGGCTCAGGGCTGTGAAAACAGGGCAGCTTCCCAGCTTATCCCTGGAGTTACGCTAAGGCCTTGGGGGCCGTTCAAGCACTAAGCTCCCCGAGAATCACCTCTGAAGCAGGAGCAGCAAGTCCACCTGAACCCCAAACAGGAGTCCAAGAACAGATGCAAGAGCGTCAGTGCAGAAGTTGAGTTGCTGAACTCGAGAACCCGGAGGCAGGGCTGCATCCAGCGGGGTGACTGGTCCAAGGGCAGCAAAGTGTTTGCGGAGCTGGTGTCTGCCTGGGGGGTCACCAGAACCCAGGTTTGTGAACTCATGTTTTATGCATCCAGTGTTTGGCCTTCTGTGGAACCAGTTTTCTCAAAGGGACTGCCGTGATGAGTCAAAACCCAAGATTAAAACATCTGGGCTTGAGAGTAGGACTTCACAATGGGCCAACTTCCATGAGGAAGCTCCCATTATAACTTATTTTTATGGTCAGAGTTGACCTCAGAATCTAGAAGTTTCTATTCTCTAAACTGAATCAGTTATACCCAGACAGGGTTGGAAGTGGAAGGACCAGGTATCAGCTTCTCTGACAGCTGTTCTGGTCTCTGCTGAGCTATTTGTTCAAATAATATCTACTAGCTGCAGAATAACACGATTAAAGGACCTATGTAGGCTCTACCAGCCTAAATAGTCAGTAGATTTCCTTTATACCTTTTCAAATTAAAAACACAAAAAATCAATACAGTGAAGTATAAAGTAATAAGAAGGAAGAAAATAATAATCATCTAGTCCCATCCAGAATTAACTGTTTACATATTTATATAATTACTTCCAGTTTCCTCTTGTGTTCTGAAGAAAAAAATCCACTCTTTTGTAGCAATTATGCATGCATGTACTTATAAACAATTCCAATAAGGCATAGAAGTATAATGAAACATATGAAATTATAATCAGAATAACCTTCATAAGCACTAGTGAATATTATTCCAAATATCATTCTATGGGTAGGCTTTGGTAGAAAGATGAATGGTGATAGTTATATGGAAATAAGATAATACTATAGATATTTTAATAAAAGATAAAACTTGATTTTATGTGAATTTAAGTCAATGGAAGTAAAGGATATAATGGAAATGCAAACAACTGTTTCTTTATTGCAAGAAAGGATTCCAGAAAGTTAAGAAAACAAACTATGAAACACAGTAAAACAAAGTAAAATGGAACCTTGATTGATTTGCTATGAAAAGTAATGGTTTAAACACACAAATTCTCCTTCAACTTTCTCCTAGCTTTGGGTGGTAATATTGTATGACATTATACAATTTATTTCACGTTGTATGTATTATATTGCATTGTGTTATGTTACATTACTATTATATGATATGATATTATGATACAGGTTATAGTCACATTCTGTTCTGTAATCCAGCATTCCCTGAGTCGGTTAGTATTAATTCTTCAGGTCACTTGATTTAATGTTAATCTCAGTTCTTTTAACAGGTGTTTCCACTCTTAACTATTTACCTGTAGAAAGTAGCTTCCGCTCTGATTGGCTATCCCGTTCCCGCCTCCCCTGCAGCACGTTCTCGGGCTCCCGCTTGAATGGCGTCCCCTCCAGGGGACCAGCCCTGCTCCCTCTTGTCCAGAACTCGGTAAACGCTGCTCCATCTCCTGCTGCTTAACGGACCTGGGATCCCCTGTGCCCAGTCGACGTCCCCCGAGCCTGCCATGTGCTCTGATGTGGAGGGGGGCCTGGACAGCCCAGTGGCTTTCCCGGGCCTCCAGTGGCCTGATGAAACTGTGGCCACTGACTGCAGATAACATTGTAGTGTTTTCTTTTAATCCAAAATCTTTTTTGCCTTCAGTTCAAGAAAAGAAAAAACTTCGTATCAATTTTTAAAAATTAAATTTAGACATTCTTTATTCTCCAAGGAATACATGCACGTTACTAAAAGTCAGACAGTTTTAAGACTGATGACAAAATCAGAGCAGATCCCAGACCTGCTCCCCTGGGTGCCCGGGTACCATGACGCAGGGAGGGGACAACTCTGTCCTGTGGGCCAAGTGCGGACCACTGCGTGCTTCTGTAGATAGTGTTATGGGAACAGAGCCATAGCCACCCTTTTGTGTTGGTGACGGCTGCTTCCATGCTGTAATGTCAGAACTGATGATTTCCACAAAGCATAAAATATTTACTATCTTCCTCTTCATGGAAAAAGTTTGCCTACCTCTGGTCTATAGGAAACCATTTTAAAATATAGCAGCTCCTTCTATTTAAGTAATATTTTACACTGTCATGAGTTCTTAGTCTAGATATTATCATTGCCGTTGTATGAAGGAAGAAAATCTATTTCTGTTAAATCTCCTCATGAACACAAAAGCACATACTCCTTTGTCTTCATCGTCCAAATGTGTTTCTGTGAAATATAAATGAATATAAACAGTATAGCATGGTTATAGTTTGCTCACTGTGTGTCACTGACTGCCATTACTTTTCTGTACACTTGTCTTTTATTTCTGGATTTAATAATTGTCATTTTGTTAGCTCAGTTTTCCATGTACTTAATAATTTGACCCTAACATTCTGGCAAGGCCATGTCTCTTCTCAATATAGTCAAACTAATGTTTTTCATCAGTGCCTTGAAAATTTTAAGACGTTTATTCTCAGAAGACCTCTGACCTCCTGCTCCTGAACTTGTTGCTCTGCTGCCATCCCCATTCTGGAACTTTCTTACACCATTTTGTTGAAAATTCTCTTTGCTTCTCTCTTGGGTTAAGAACCCTATTCTGTCCCTTTTGGGGTTTATTCCAAAGGTGCACAGGAGTTAAGATTCTCGAGCCCTCACATGTCTTCATCCTGTGTTTATATCTGAGCCGGGTATAAAATTCTAATGTTATTTTCCTTGAGAATTCCGCAGGATTCTTTTAGCTTGCAGTGTTCCTTTGGAGAAAGTTGATGCCATGCTCACAGCTCATCCTTCTGCTCTGCAAGTTTTCAGGACCCTCTCTTTGTCCCTGGGTGATAAGACAGCTCCGATGTGCTGTGTCTAAAATTCATTTTCCTGGGTAGTTCATGTGCTTGCATGATCCTCTTGGTTTCAGGAGGTTCCCTTACTTTATTCTGTTCCTGTTTTCCATTATTCCATTGTCTTCATTCAATCTTGGGTTTAAAAACTGCAGCTCTTGCATTATCACAGAACACATGGGCTGTGACTTTTACTGTACACTTTTTAGGACATTGAAGTAGGAAGTTGTTTGAAGACGCAGGGGTTAAGGGGCCATGCCTGCCCTGCTCCCCCAAGCTGCTGGTGCTCAGGCGTCATTGTGAATTCCTTACTGTTCAGGTGCTCTGCTGGCTTGGCTCAGGTGGGTCCTCGGAGCACCCATGGCTGGGAATTTCTCCACGCCTGGCCCTTCCACCTAGGTCCCAGGTCCTGATCTCCTGGAAATCCTGCTTCTGTTCAGGTTGCTGGGCAAGCTTCTAATAAAAATGGACTTGAAGAGCGAGAGACACAGAGTGTGCAGCTGGCAGGGGCTCAAGGGCAGTATCCCACAGAGGAAATAACCATTTTTCTAATTACTATAAAAATATTCAACCTAGAGCAATACACGAGTAATTTCATTAAAAGCTCAAGAAGATGAACACTAATATGTTCTGTGTTATTTTAGTTTCAAAAGGCATTTTCATTTATATTTTCCTAACTTAAGCTTCAAAGAAACTATGGGATGACATTCATCATAAATAAAAACAGAGCTGAATGACACTGCCATTCAGTCTTAAGTGAAGCAAATGTTTTAATTTCATTGCTTTTCTGTTTTGCTTTCAATAATAAATGAATTAAATTTCATTTTCCTTTGCTTTTTGCTGTTCAACAAAATCTGTATTTGGAGAGATGGGTGATGAAATGAGAAGGAGAATGAGACATACCTCTTTGGCTGCACAGATCTTACCTTTGTTAGGATTATTTTTGTTGTGTTTTTGGTTGGCTATATGGTTAAACCATCATGCCCAAGGCATATTAAATAATGATTTTGGGTCACCTTGGAAGAAAGACTCTAATTTTGTTTCTTTGAGCTCTATCCTGAGCCCTGCCTTATTAAAAATACATAAATTCATTTAGAAATCAACAAAGATGAGCTCATCAAATTCGAAGATAACACAGTCTGGAGGGTAGCTAAGACCACAAACAACAGTTTGCTTCTAAAATTATCTGTATTGACTATGATAGTGTGTTGAGAATGATAAATGACATGAATAAATACGAAGCCTATTATTTACACTTTTGTAAACTTATAGTTGTGTCCTTAGGTCTGGGATGAAGCAGAAGTGATTGGGTGGAAGTTTATCTGAAATGATTTGTTAATCAGTTAGGGTAAAAAAGTTGTTAAACATTTAGGCTCGGAGTGAGAGAGGAGCAGAGACAGAAAACCAGCTCAGTGACTGGCTGGGCGTGTGGTTATCACTACTTCCTCTGCTTCATTTTCTCATCTGTAGCCTCGACATAACAACCAGGAATGATAAAATAATTAGCTAATGCATTATTTAATAAATTAAGTCATGTATGTAAAAACACATTACAAAGCAGAAAGCACTAAAAAGTTATCTGCTGTCAATATTTTGGAATGCTTGTTTAAATGAAAATAAACGTAGAATCATAGTGTCTGTACACGAACATTCCATTTGATTGAGTAAATTTTTATGACCCTCTATCAAGGTGCTCTTCCAGCACTAGTCAAAGCTCTCACAGGTAGCACAGCCCTGTGCACACCGTGGCTCAGGGATAGCCAGCATCTGGGTGTGGCCTGTTTTGATTCTTCTAGAGTTGGTACATCTGTGACCAGTTCATCCCTGTTCACACCTATGTTGTATCCCATCATATAGATGCACCGAAATTTGCCCATTCACTCACCTGTTGATGTTTCCAGTTTGAGGCTGCTGTAAGCATCAGCGCACAACTCTCTGTGGACATAGGTGTTGCTTGCTCTAGATGAACCCCTAAGAGTGGAATGGCTGATGTAAGTAAAAGCTAAGCTTATTATGAAAATGCCAAACTTCATTTTTTTTTATATAGCAGGCTTTATGTTTTTGGTAAATTTTAGGGTTATGGAAAAATAAAGCAGAAAGCACAGAGAATTTTCATAGTTCCCAGCCTTTCCCACAGTTTGTCGTATTATTAGCATCATGAATTGTTATATATTTATTATAGTTGATGAGCCAATATAGATTCATTAATACTAACTAAAATCCACAGCTTACATTAGAGTCATGGGTGCTGTACATTATATAGGTTTTGACAAATATGTGACAGTATCATACAGAATAGTTTCACTGCCCTGAACATTGTATCTTCTTTCTGTTCATCTCTCACCCACAAAAAACCCCAGCGACATGGACGTTTTACTGTCTCCATAGTTTTGCCTTTTCCAGAATGTCATATACTCAGAATTATACAGTATGTAGCCTTTTTGGGTTGGCTCTTTCTCTCAGCAATATGCATTTAAGTTTCCTCCGAGTCTTTCCATGGCTTGAGAGCTCGTTTCTTTTTAGTGCTGAATAATATTCCATTGTCTGGATGGACCACAGATTGTTTATTCACTCATGACTTACAAAGTGTTTTCTAAAGTGGCTGTACCACTTTATATTCTTACCAGTAGTGTGTGAGAGTTCCAATTGTTCTTATCCTTCCCAAAACTTGGTACGGTCAGAGTTTTTAATTTTAGGCATTTGAATATAATTGTATTTCGTGATTTTAATTTGCTTTTTCCACATATCTTCTTTGGTAAAGCGTGTGCATTCAAAACTTTTGCCCATTATTTAATGTAATTTTGCCTACTATTTAATGTAGTTCTTTAGGGTGGGAGGCTAAAGCTGGTCCCTGTCGCTCTGTGCTGGGCCGCAGGGAGAGTCCCCAGGCATACGCCTTTCACGAGAATACATGGAAGTGTGAAGATGCTGAGAATGGACGCTAGGAATGTCCAGCAGAGAGTCAGGAGTTAATTTCTTTCAGAATCAGATTGTTTCAAAATATTCCAGCAGATGCAACGAACACTCAGATACAATGTGTAAAGAATTTTTGTAAGCTTGTATAAAGTTAGCTTTATATCTGGTATAGTTAATAGGGGTTCATGATGTCAATAGGTAAATTTCAGAGAGTCTGTAAACTTCCTGAAATTATATACAAAATGTTAGAGTTGGACATTTATGCAGTTTTCCAGATTTGAGGCTCCAAGAAATTTTGTTACATTCTTACGTGTACATAGGCCTCTTCTGGAATCATCTTTTGGGCCATTTTATACAAAAGACAGTTTCTAATAAATCTGATTCAACAATTAATATGCAGTGTGAGTTGTGATGACAGGACTGAATTGGAAGTAATGAGGGTTTAAAAACAGAAAACAGATGCAATATTTTAAATGACATTTTCTTGGTACTGTATTTATTTCCCTCTTTCAGTGATTAGTAAAATGTTTTCAGTTTTTGAAAACAACTTATTGTGAACACAATAAACCCATATATGTAAAAAAACAAAAAAATTGTGAGAAACAGATAATACATATATTGAGTTGTGTGCATATGGAAAAATAGTGAAAAAATAGAGTACCCAAAAATATAGGGCCAAACATACAAATAATTAAAGTAATTCAAACAAAAATAACTGGTATTCAAGCAATTCTGGAAATCTGTTCTTTAATTGTGAATAAATAATTTGTTATGGAGGGAGATTATAAAACTGAAAATACATTTCACCGGGGATTTAAAAAAAATTCTACAATTTAAAGGTTGAACAAACTTACCTCCACTTTCATCTCTTGTCATCCATGATGGCATTTTTTCCTAAAGAGACTAAAATGGCCAACTGGAGACTCAGAGTCAGCAAAGAACATTCTTTTGGAGCCATGGAAGGTGGAAATCTATTTCTTCGTGCCATGATGTCACGTGATGGTTGGAGAGCACTTGGGTTGGAGGCTGTGATGGACGTTCAGTTGGCCGGACAGACGTCTTCCATCCTCATGCTGCCTGTGAGAACAAAAGGGCCTTGATGCATCTTGTGAGGGCAAGAATTTTCTGGAACTGTCCGTTGAGTAATTTTCAGAGCAAAGTTATTCATACATTTAAAAAAATAAATGACCACGGTAACTTTATTTTAAGGAAATACCAACTTTGTTTTGTGTTGTTGTTGTTTTTTTTTTTTTGGTTTATTCTGTGAGGTTTGGTTCCAGCAAGTGAGCTTTTGCTTCAAGCCAATTATAACCCTAAACACAAATTAAAAGTAATTACCTTTTTATTGACACATTAAAAGCAAATAAATAGTATAGCCAGTAGTTATATTCTTTTCTACAGGTGTAACTATTACCAAAGCCGGGAGGAGCGTGCAGACAAAGCTCATGTGGTGTGGACAGGAACGGGGGAGGCTGGCAGGGAGGGGGTGTGTGTGGGGGTGAAACAGCACAAAGGGAAGCAAAAGGTCTTCCCAACACAAGCTGACTTACACAAACAAGAGTAAGTGCAGCTCTCTTGATTGAATCACTTGGTGGGAGGCGGGTAGATCGCTCCTTTTACAAACGCTACAGCTTTGCTTTTTCATATTTAGTTATGATCTCTGAGCTGCAGCAAGTGAGGACGCTGCCAGGCTGCACCCATTACCGCGGGTCCCCAACACGGTTACCATCTTGATTACAGCTGTGTCTCAGCCTTGCCAGTGACATCACATGACCGTGAGAGACGGGAGTGCAGGAGCAGGAGCTGAGAGCACAGCTGTGGGTGGAGACCCAGGGACGGTGCCTCAGTGCCCCAGTGCTCAAGGGGTGTCGCTGTGGGTGATGAGACAGGATGTGTTCCCAGCCTGATGTTCTGTGACCTGAGGCCAGATTCATAGCTGCATAATTCTAGAAGGAATGCCTACAGTTACACCTGCGCCTCGTTAGCTAAACTGGTATTTGCCACGTTGGAAGGAGGGCAACATAGACTCAAATGCCTCTTCCATTAGAATCGAAAAAGAGCACAGAAACACTAGTGAGACGGGGAAGTTTCCCACATCCTCCGATGTAGCATAAAACAGAAGAACAAAGACACAGGCTCACTAGCACCCAGCAGCCTCTGAAGCACAGACATTGTGTTCCCTTAATAGTCACACGTGTGCCCTGACTGTGCAGGTGACAAATGTGATTGTGAGAAGGCAATGACACGTACGGTTTCCATTGCTTTACACCCAAGATACATTTGCGCATCTTAAACTTCCTTCCATGTGCAACTTTAGTCATTCTTTGGTTACAAGTAGAAAAACTCATTTTCTTTTTCTAAATTGGAAAGTTTGATAGGAGACTGGCTGGGTCTCACCAGTGCTGTACAAAGCCCAGTAGTCCATCTGTTGGTAGCTCCTTTTTCTGGGAAGGTTAGCTACCACCTTTTCAGGCCCACTTCATGTAGAAGGGCTGAAAAAGGACTGTCTGAGCCTCGTGGCCTTTGAAACACTTACGGAAATCCATATCGCAGGAAGAAGTATCTAGAAAACGTTTGTGTTGGTTGAAATACACACACCATCTGTTCTTGTCCACAAATACTACTTTTACTCACTTTCTGTGTGGATTGACCACAAGCAATGAGCAGTCACTTCTATATTTAGTGGGTGGGATAATGGCTTGATGGGCTGCCTCAGTCAGCTCGAGCTGCTGTCACAAAGAACCACAGACTTGCGGGGTGCGGGGAGTGGGGAGAGCTTATAAACAACAGACACTTAATTCTCCCAGTCCGGGGGCTGGGAGGCCACAAGGAAGGTGTCGGCAGATTCGGTGTCTGGTGAGAGCCCACCTTCTCCGTCACGGCCGGCTGTCCTCTCGCTGTGTCCTCACATGGCAGAGGGGACAAGATAGCTCTCTGGGGCCTCTTATGAGAACACGAATCCCATAATGGGGGCTCCACTCTCACGACCTAATCACCTCCCAAGGCCCCACCTCCTAATACTATCCCTTTGGGGGTTTTGATTTTAACATATGAATTTTAGGGGGACATAAATATTTAGTTTACAATACAGTCATTAAAATAATTAGTGTTATTTAGAAAAACAAACTATGTAGCAAAAGTAACTGTATTAAATGGTGTCTGCTGTGCATACAGACAACTGAATCTAGTCTGTTAATATAATATTGTAAAACACATAATTCCATCTTTTAGAAACTGAACCACTGGGCTGGCTTCCATGTCCAGCCCATCCCAGCAAGATGGTGGGAAGGTGACTTTGGTCCCCAGGGGTTTGTGCAGAAGCAGTGACAAGACAAGGGTGGTGCTGACCCCCTGAGCCCTGACCTCCTGCAGGTCACTGAGCTAAGAGTCCGCTGCCTGGGCTGGGGCCTGATTCCTCCCCTGGAGCTGCTGGCCACTGCCCCATGTGCCTGTCCACGGGGGCCTGGCCGCCCTGTGCTTTCTCTCTGCTGTCTGTGCAGTTCTTGGGGAAAGATGTGTTTCGCTGCTTTTGAGCTCTGCCACAGCTGGGCGGTGTGGGGCTGGGGACAACGGGGAACCTCTTGGGCTGTTTATGGTGCCATTTTCCTCAAGACCAAGACAGGGCTGCCCAGGCAGGACTCGGCGATTTATGTAATTAATGTTTTGTGTCCCTGAGCCACTGCAGTAGTGGATGCAATTTTGAATTTAGACAAATGTATGTGAAAGTGTGTGCTTCAATTTAATGATCAAGCTAGGGTTTGGGGTCGCCTAGGTTTCCCGTCCTTTGCAGACTCTGATTATTCAAGAATTCTTGGAAGCCACCCTGTCATAACTTTCCCCAGGACACCAACCCCTGTGTCCGCCCCATGTGAGAACTCGCGTTATCTTTCCTCCTCATCATCTCGAGTCCACGTGGGTTCAGTGCAGTCCATTAGGGAAAGTACACTTTCTGCAGAACTCAAGGACTCTTTTTTCCCTGTCGCATTTGTTTTCCTTAGGAAGGTACCTCTTAATCTTTTGGATGTTCCATCAAACGTTTCTGGTTACACATGGAATAATCAACTGATGGCAAATGACACAGGCTGTTGTGAACTAGCCATACCATTGAGTCAGATTGTGGTTCATTGACCACGGCATTTCCGTACATACCATGTGCGCGTTCTCTCACTTCTGTAGCCTGTCGCCAGGGACGTGCTGGGCTCGTAATCAGCACCACTTCCTGCAGTGTGTGACCCCCCAGCCACTGCCAGGGTCCAAGATGGCCCCGTGCTCTGGGAAACCTCTGCATTTTCATGCCCACGCTTGGGTGTCAAGGGCAAGGAAGTCGTGTGAAGAGTTGGTAAGAAGTAAAACCTCAAGGTTTCAGTATTCATAAACACTTTTTAATCCCTAAGATAACTAGCCATTAATAATGCTCCTCCCCACATTGGTTGAAGGGGCCAGAGCCCCACACCTCTTGGCCTCTGGATGAGGACACAGCTGAGGAGGGGGCACGCTTGCATCTCTATCCAGCAGCATCGGTTCCTAGGCCTGAGCGGCGGGGCAAGCGCCTGGACTGAGCCCATGGGTTGGCATGTGGGGCCAGGCCGGGGGCGGTGTGGGAGGTCAGAATGAGGCCACTGATCAAGGTGGCTGTAAAACGAGTTTCCTTTCATCTCCGCGGGAATAATTCAAATCAATCGCCTTATCAACCTTTCTTGATACAAGTCCGTGTGGAGGCAAGATAAGAGGAAGAAGTGGAATCTCAAATGGGACAGTAGAAGACAAAGCCAATGTGTACTGATCCCGAGAAACAGGAAATGTGTCAAGAGCCGGGTGGGATGCGAGCCTTCCTCAGAACGCGGAACCGGGGAAACCTTCAAGAGTACCCTCGTCCTGTGCGAGACCCCGCCCCTCCGGAGGCTTGCCGTGGGCCGGCGCTGCACTGAGCTGTTCTGTGTGCAGTCGCGACTCAGCGCTCAGGGCGAGGCGGGCGTGGAAGCCCCGTGGGTCACCCGCTGCTTCTCTCCCACTCCTCATCCTAAGGACAGACGTTCACTCTGCTGCCACCCTACTAGGTGGACACATAACTAGCTGCGTTCCAGGAGCAAACAGGTGAGCCCAGTCCTAAGAATATCACTCAGGTAGAGGATGCCTCCAAATGGAAGCAGCGCCCAAAGATCTGAGGGGGCGGGGCTGGGTGAGCCCGAGGGGGCGGGGCTGGGTGATCCTGAGGAGGCGGGGCTGGGTGANGGGTGATCCTGAGGAGGCGGGGCTGGGTGATCCTGAGCCTGAGGGGGCGGGGCTGGGTGATCCCGAGGGGGCGGGGCTGGGTGAGCCTGCGGGGGCGGGGCACGCCATCTGTTGTGTGCAGGTGGGTGGGATTCAGCCTCCATATCTGTGCTGTAAGTGTGTATCTGCGGAGTTCTTGGTATGGAGAATGGAAAAACAAAATAAAATGATGCTGGCAATGAATGACCCAGAGAGTCAGGGCTGATAAGCATTCACCTCAGGTGTTGGCCATCAGCCGCTTGTTTGGGGGGGCTGCACAGAAGTAACCAGTCTCTTTAAAGCAGTAGCTGAAACCAAGCAAGCCAATCTTTGTTGATTTCTAATTTGTTCTCAAACTGTGACGTATATTCTCCATCTTCCCTGGAAAACAGGGAGCTGGCTCTTATATCAAACCTCTGCCTTACTTGTCGTTCTCAGCTGGAAATAAAACGGGAAAAGGAGTTTCCTGGCTGGTAACTGATAAAGAGCACACAAACAGAATCATCTGGAAACTTCAACCTTAACTGCGTCCTTTTGACGTTTTTGAATATGTGGAAAAATTTCACTCAAAAATTCCCCAGTCTTCACAACATTTACAAAAGCCAGAAAACCTGGTGAACATCCAAAACTTCCTCCAGGAAGCAAGGACTTACAGTGAGATAGCGAAACGGAAAGCACATTTTTTCCAGGTCTGATACAGTGTGAGAATGAGCTCGCCCTCTTGTCATGTCCGTGCTTTGCAGGCTGCATCCTGCGAGCGTTTCTGGGAGTGCAGGAAGCGGGGATGGGCTGAACGCTCAGCGATGGACCTGGCGTCCAGGGACCCATCCTGCTCTTTGACTGCTGCAGAGACCCAAGGCTGGCAGCTGGACTCCATCACTTGGATTAATGGGTTAAAGCTTGACATCTTTTTAGTATTTTAGGTTTTATTTTCTTTATCAGTTTGACTTTCATGTCCAGGGTGCTCTTGCTACAATATTCTTTTAAAAGTACACTTGTCAGGGTCCATTTGCTACCAGCCACCTTGATGGTGACCTCGGCCATGCCTGTGGTTTACCTTTTGACCTTACAGAGGCAGCAGATGGCCCAGTAATAAATCCTGGTTATTAGTGAAGCAGCCAATAGCTTGGAAAGGCAGAAATCAAAGTCGGGCAGTTTTACACCGTGATTCTCACTGTCGGCTCTGACACGGAGCTGTGGGCCTGTCAGGGAGGTGACACGCAGCTAAGACAGCTGCAGTGCATCTCCCACCCCCCTTTCTTCTTCTGCCCCCACCCCTCTCTCCTCCCTTCCTTGCTTTCTACCCCGCCTAGTTCCACACTTGAAGAGTGGCTGACATTCTATTTCAAAAATCCACCTGGAGTTCAGTTCTTAGCAAATGGCTACGGCCGTGCTGGGTGATCTGGGCAAATACCCTGTGCTCTCTGTGCTTGGTGCCTAGTGACACTCAGAAATGGCATGTGAGTTAAGCAACCACATTCGCAGCTTGACTCCTGCTCTTTAATGAATGTAAGATGTCTTATTTTTCCTCCTCCTCTCCCTCCTCCTCCTTGTGATGCACCAAGAGGGTCCTGAAAAGTTTCAACAACAAGCAAGGCTTCACGCCTCTAGCTCATAAGACCGTATGTACAGGGAGAGGTTTGGGAGCTCATTTTAAAAATTCTTAGATATAAACAAGAAATTATATATGTGTTAGCATGACAATTCATATTCATTTATGAATTTTGAAATTTAATGATAATTTATATAAGAGTTCCCAAACATCTTAAATTTCCTTGGCAAAGGAGCAACAGGTGATAAAGCACTAAGAAGCTTTGTCGAGGAGTCACATTCTGGTTCCCAAGAAGGTTTCACATAGGCCTGACCTAACAGAAAAATTCAGGCTGTGTCCTTTCTTTTTTGAAACTTGCATTTGGTTTACCAAAAAAAAAACAAACCCATATTTTTAAAAGGATTTTGCAAGCACATGAAATAGATATTCCTTTTGTGAATTTTTTTTTTCACCGTTGAATTCCTTATTAAGCTACGATAACAGTTTTGGTATCACATTTATAAAACCATTTTTATTTTTAGTCCCATAATTTCTGTAAGTGAGAATAACAGTTTCTGATAAAGTTAGTAATCCAGGATTTGAAAGGTACAGATAGTAATGGGTGTGTGTACAGGAGCTGGTCTCTGGGACTGAGGTAACCAATGTTGAGTTTCTACTTTTCTCTATTAAACTGATAAATATATCCCAGAACAAAGAAATACTACTTAGCAAGTATAAACTGGAAGAGAGCTCAAAAAATGGCTTATCACAAAATTAAAGTTATTTTTCCTCTTTAATAAAGTTAACTTACAGCCAAAACATTAACAAATAGTATGTGATTTTTAGTATCCTATTATCTTGTTACTTGCTTACAAAATGCTTTTCCCAGTGCGTTATCACACTGTTCCTTTCCTAAGGCTGAGATGTAACCAGAGGTTACATTGCTGCATTGCAAATCACGTAACAGAGGCTTGTTATAAGACCCTATGTGAATATTAATTTCATAAATCAATAGGTATGGTTGAGCCAAGAAATAATAAAAAATATCATGCTTCCTAACTAAAACCAAGGGCAGAAAGTGTTATTCTGAAACAGAACAAGTAGGCTTTAATAAAGGAAAAATGCAAGCAAAACACTTGGTTATTTATTAATAAGTGTGTGAGACAGACGTTTTAATTGGAAATTGGTGCAACATAAAATCATTGGTTTCCTTTATCAATGTAGAGCTGCATAAATTATTTCAATTTCTGTGTTGAAATTAAATGGTCGAGCTCACTGGTTTGTACAAAGGGGTGTGAGTATGTGTGTGTGTGTGTGTGTGTGTGTGTGCAAGTGTGTGTTAGTGTGGGTGTTTAAATTGTGTGTGTTTGTGTGTGTGTGTAAATATCCAGTTTTTAAAAAAACATATCCAGGTGTTTTTGTTTTTTTTTTTCCTTTTGCAGAAACAAAAATAGCAAACAACCGGAGGGCTAATGTGCTAATTATCAGTATCTGTGCAAGCCTCCCAAACGCATCGCATCTCTCCTATAACCCCTGGAAAAATTCTGACATATTATAAACTGTTTGAATTAGCGTAAATCAGTAAACAACAAATTGGTGCCAGCCCAATAACAGAAGAGTGTGATGCATACTAAGTGACTTAGTTTCACAATGCCAGAATAACCACAAAGCGTCATCAATTTAATTCAACCCGACAATATCTGTGTTCCTAGAATATGGAGGGCACAGCAGTGCATGTTTCATAGATGATGGAACAATATCAGGTGCGTCCTCAGTTCCCTTGTCTAATGTGTGTGCACGTGCACATGCATGCATGTGTGTGTGTGTAAGCCAAGAAAAATGTACGATAGACACAGAGACAGCTACAAGGAGTGCAACAGAAGGTGGGTTGTTTTAATACAGCAAAGCTAAGTGCTTAGGAGCAGTTCTGACAAAGCAGACACGGTCAAGCTGTAATTACTTATAATAAACAACCATCCTGGCATATGCAGGGAAATCAGGAAATACACGTGAATGCTCATAAAATATCTACATTTCTACTAAGATTCCTTTTGTCCTTCAAAATTTAAACCTACAACAATGCTGAAACTTTCTTACTGGTAGTAAAACATTCTACCAAATATTCATTATTATTATTATTATTATTATTATTATTATTATTATTTTAATGCCACACAGATTCACATACATTTCAAACTTATCTGAATATTTTTTGATACATGTAATTTGGTTTAAATATATCCTGAAAGATTCAACGACGTAACAACTGATGATTTCCTAAAGAGCATTCCTTGGGTTTTATTAGGTTTCCTTCGGCAGATGCTCTGTCTGTGGCTGGTGTAGACGCCTTTTTAATCTTAGGGTCAAAACATGGAGGAGGGAAGACACATTCTCTAGCTTTCAGGTACGTTTAGAGGTAAAACAACTAAACATTCTTGGTCATGTTAGGCCAGCTCTTTTGTAAGTAAAAATAGAAACTGTTCTGATTTCTTTGTCTCTTCTATTAAGGCTCTCACAATGCTGGACAGTGAGAAAAGTTCAGAAAAATCCTAGCTAAATGAATCAATTAACAAATGAATGGATGACCATCTTAAAGGTTAAAGGTTAAGTGAAGGTATTCAGTTAAGAGAAAATGGAGAATGTTTCTTAAGATGAAAAGGTAAGATCCTTTGTTAAAGTAAAGGAATTTTGATATAAAATGAAACCTTTTCCATTTTGAAAGGCTGAGAAAACACGGCTGTCCCCGCGAGGGGGATGCTCGGTGCCTGGGAATTCATGGTCCACGGCTCCGTGCAGACGTGCAGACGTGCAGACGTGCAGACTTCGGAGATGACGGCACCAGACATACGGTGTGATCACGAGGTACCTGAGATCCTTCTTAGGAAGTGATTTGTTCCTCTAAGTGACTCATTGTTACTCCAATTGGACTCATAGTTTGTCTTTCTTAAGAGAAAACACAAATGTATGTGTGTGTATTACTATTAATAGAACAAACCCAATTTTTCAAAGGTTCCCAATCTAGAACATAGAATGTATGGTGGGCTTTAAGGACGGACAGATTGTCCGCTTTTGACACTGTGTCGACATGGGGACGTGGCAGAGTCCGCACAGTGTCTTGTTTCTAGCACAGAATCCTGAGAAGAAGATAATGGAAGTGGCAGAAGGACACTGTGATTTATATCTTGACATTATTATGTTTGTGTCAGAGCACTTTCTTTATTTCCCTAAAACTCTGCCGTTATCATTAGCTCTGCCTAGTCCCTTACTTTTAGAATAGATTGAAGTGGGTGATAAGAACTCAAATGAAACAAGGTCACAGGCTATTTCATCATATTTCGGATGTTTTGAGGATTATTAGCAAGGTCTCCTCCATGAATGCTCACTCTGACTACAGATGGCGACGGTCACAGAAGAGCCTGGGTGCCACGTCACCTCAAGACACAGCAGCTCAGTGCCAGGGGCACTTTCCAACAAAACTGTGCAAGTTCCAGTAGAAGCCAAAGCCTCTTTTTTCCACAGTATGAGGGCTGGCGACGAGCAGCAATCATCCATGGACGATGATCTCGCGAGTGCTGCAGTTTGGAAACTGGAGGCAATGATCGGGAGCTCCCACGATGACGAGGAGTGTCACTTCTATCAGGTGACACGCATGCCGTTGTTAATATTCTCATGTGACATTGCAGACCGGGTCTGATCTGACAAAGCAGCTGTTTCCTATAGTTCAGCCTAATAGTCTAAGAAGCCACGAGTCCTCACTGCAGGTTTTCTGGACACAGCGAGTGGCGGCAGGGGGTGCACAATGTCCGCCATGCACCCTGTGTGGGACATGGGAGAGAAAGGCTATCTGGAACAGCCCCCTGGTTTCTGGCGGGGGACTGAAGGGTGATGACATGACCCACTGAGCTCTGGAAACACTCAGAGCAGGCGGCTCGCAAGGGAAAGGAGTGAATGAGAACCAGTGAGGATGAGTAGCCTGAGGTGACACGGGGCCAGGAGCCCCCAGCCAGCCAGTGGCTGCGAAACTGGAGGGTCACCTGGGGAGAGTGCATGGGTGGAGAGAGCAATGGGCCAGGAATGGGACTTTGGGGACCATGGCTTTCATGAGGAGGGTGGAAGAAAATGTGTCAGGTGGGCTCCAGGAAGGAGGCAGCCGCTGTGTGCTTGATGGGCACTGGCCTCCCAGCCCATGGGGCGGCTTCAGGGCCCTCCCTCCACCGGCCCCGCCGGCTCCCCCAGGTGGACGTCTGATCTGTTGTACGTGGCAGATGTTTGATCAAAGAGTTCCGAGGGCAGAGGTGGAAACTTGGAGATGCTTGGGGCTCCACTATGAGATGCAAGCTGTCCCGGAGTTGGACCTGCCCGCCTGCCTGGCCAGCCTGCCTCCCGCCCGTCCCCGGCCGGTCTTGACCACCAGCTTCGCCCTGTGGGTCACAGCTGCCACCCACCCTCGGCCCCTCCAGAGTGCACCCTCTGTGCGGGTGACAGGGCCCATCTGTGGGGGCTCAGCACAGACGCTTACCTGGTTTTGGGACAGACTTAGGGGTCCTCCCACAGTCCATCCTCATCAGAGTTGTCATTTTGTGAGCGTGTCCTGTGTTGCTGCCCACACCTGTCGCCAGTATGTGCCCGCTGGCACTGGCCCTGAGGGTGGCCATAGTCGCTCTCACTGTGCTGGGGCTGATCGGCGTGTTCCATCATATTAACTCTATGAATCAATACGCGATTCATTTCAGCACTGGATCAACACGGTATATGGAAGCTGGAGGACGTTCAGGACATGCCTGCGGAAGAAAGATGGCACCAAATAATCTGACCCAATAAGGGCAGAATGTGAAGGCGCTGGCAGCTGGGCTCACAGAGAACACGCTACCACATCGACCTAGCGTCACTTCACAAAGCTGAAAAATGTAAAAGTGGAAATGCAGCCCACTGCAGGTCAACTGGCAGAATAAGCAGACACTGGACATCACCCTCCAGCGTGAAGCACCTAGATATGTGGTTATGTGGATATGTGTAGCATGTGTGCACGTGTGTGTGTGTGTGTGCATGCATGTGTGCGTGTGTGCATGTGTGCATGCGTGTGCACACACTCACACACACTGAAAAATAGGTAGTGGAAGCAAGTGGCTCTGATCTGGAGAGAGCCACTGACAGACAGCAGAGGCTGTTGGGTCCCAGACGCCCAGACGCCCTCAGGGCTGGCCGGACACGGGTGGCCCGGCTACGCTCTAACATGGCTGCCCAGACAGACAGGACTCGCGGTTTTCATGTCATGTGGGACAGGCGTGACTAAGGCCGGTGGGACAGACCTGCACCCCAAGTGAGCAGGCACTAAGGAGGGAAAGCAGGGACTGAGTAGGAACGAGTTTTATAAATTAACACTGTCCCAGATGTTTCCATCATGAAAGATTCATTTATTGATTAATCCTTGAAGACATTTTTCCACTGAAATGGTATAAATGTATTCACTATTGGGTTTTACACAGAACCAAGGTAGGTGGTTACAAATATATATACATCAGGTGAGGCCCTGAGGGTACCTCGGCAATGACACAGCAGTGAGGTATCAGGAGCAGATGGAACCAGGTGTCTGTCCCCCCTGGTCCACGCAGACCAGTGCCTCACGATGGGGACGTGCCGGGGGCTGGCTGTCTCACCCATTCCTGCACCACCAATGTTTTTAACACATGTCCTCTGTAATATGGAGAGTTTCTGATTTTAGGAGGCAAAAGTAAAGGCTTTAGAAATATCTGACACGTTTCTCTTTTCCTGTGGACAAGGTAGCTACAGAAAATACGGCTAAGTATTGACAAAGAGTTAAGCATAGATAGGAAATTCGAGTGACTCAGGTCTCTGGTTCAGATAGTCTCTGAATTTCAGCAGGTCCAAAGCTGAGGTTTCTTCTGCGGACAGGCACATGGGCCTCAGGTAGGGTCCTGGACCTGCCCCCAGGGCCATGGACTCCCAGGTACCTCGGTCAGACGTGTCCTTGGGGCAGGGAAACCTCCGCCGTGGTCCTGCCTGAGGTATTTGCCTGAGTCTGAGAGAGAAAGAGGTAACTTTGATAGCGGTGGTTAGGGGACCGCCAGCCGCACACGAACTGCAGAGACTGAGCAGAGCGGTGAGCGACGTCCGCAGCTAAATCACACTTTATCATACTTACATCTTCTTAAGTGGTTTCAGTATTGACCGATTGATTTCAAACTCATTTTATGGAAATCTTACTGTTTAATTAGATTGCTCTCCAGGACCTGACAGTCAGGCTTTTCATTAATAACAAGTGCCGTCCTGGTCAGAGGAGAGGCTGGTATAAGTTTTAAAAGCCTACTTCATAGACAGTCGATCAAACGCCGGAGACAGCCCATCTCAGAGGCCCTGGGTCCACACGCGTGGCCGCCCCGTCAATTAGGAGAAAACGGCCAAGGAAAGACGTATCCTTAGCATCTGAGTAAATAACGGAGATGGGTAAATGAAATTTACTAAATCAAGATGAAATACATTTCTGAGCCTGTGTCAGCTTTGCCCTCATTGGAGGATCAAATTGATCATCTATCTGGTTGCAGCCAGGAGCAAAGGTCTCCATCGGAGGCTGCTCACACTTTAGTTAATGCGCGTTCTAAGATGACAAGACGAGAGCCTGTTCTCTCCAGTGTGTCACTCAGGTTAGTTCTGCTTGTTGATTGTTCTCTCCCTCTCTCTTTTTCTCTCTCTCGCTCTTGTTCTCTCTGTCTCTCTTCTGACAATATTCTAAAAGCCAGTGTGCATTCAAGTTCAAGGTTTTCTTAAAGTTTTCTAAGGAATCTCAAAACAATTTTCAATGGGCTTAAAATAAGAAGTCTTCTTATGCGATGTTTCCATTTCCCGCCCATAGTTTCACGTGTGGATACATGTGCGTCAGGTTTTTGGTGAACGTGGCCAGGAACCACAACTGTGTTCGGCTCACACATGTCAGATCCAGCTCCGGGCTGACACTTTGCAAAAACGGGGGACAAAGGCCCAGGACATGGACACTTGGGGTGCCCTGCTGTGAACGGACCTGGAGTGTGATGACAAGCTGGCTTGTAGGCTCATGGGGGACGCAGGACCCACGTGCACTGGCAGCCCCACGAGATGGGTCTACACGGCCAAGCCCCCGAGGCCAAGGGAGGCCCAGGAGAGCCTCTGATGCCGCGTCTCCAGCCCTCTCACCGCGCTGGGCCGCATCACTCCCACTAAATTAAAACCTTGATTCTGAGTCATGGGGGACACAATCTCAATCTGGCATTTGACTCAGAATTGCTTGTCTTCCCGATCAAGGCAGGAAAATAAATATCCAACTCCTCCTGCTTTAGAAGCTGAGAACAAAAGGCAGAGCGGACACGTCCACGGGTCGCAGGAGCAAGAGTGTTTCTGCCAACCAGGGCCTGGATGAGAGCCCGCTCCCAAGTCTCCGGGTGGGTATGCACCTTGGCAGAATTTGACAGGGGCAGGATGGCTTCAAACAAATAGAGTTCATGTCCAGTGGGGCCAGTCACATACTGACAGGGTCATCAGCCATTATTTATCACCCCTGATACCAAGGCGGCCATGGGGGATGGATGTGACCGGAAAACCTGGAGGGGGCCCGCGTGGACACCCCCCTCACTCAATCTCACCGTGGGCTCGATGGTTGCCTACCAATGGCTGACATCTCACCAGAACCACGCTGTGGTTACAGCTGACGGCAGACTGTAGTCAGGTTCTACGTTGTGCTTCACATGTGCCAGGTGCTGTGTCATCAGCACAGGACAGGGTCCCTCGCTGTGAGCATCAGCCAGACCCTGCTCGTGTCCACACCCTTCAGAGCAGGCACCCAGGGCTCAGGCAGCCCACGGGAGCTGATGTCCTTGCCTGAGTTCATCCATTGCTCTTCTCCTCACTCCTCAGTTTAGCTTTTCCCCTTTTTGTGGTGAACACAGGCTGGTGACCTGCACCTGTAGGACACGAATGGGCCCGGCAGCTTTCCCTAGGAGGCGATAGTGACAGCGTAGACCTCAGGGCAAAATCAGAGTTTGTCCTTGCTGCTGCGTGGGTCTAACCACGCTCTCGCTCTACCGGACATTACATAATACACATTGGGGTCCTAAGTACATCCCTCAAATTACGCGTAGTGTGAGCGACCCGACATACGTGCCGATGCCAGCACCCAGATATTCATCCTGGAAGCACCTCAAGTTCCAGGAAGCAAGTTAATGAAAGTATGGATCTTAAGATACATAAGTTTCTTTAAACATTATCTTAGACAAAGAGCACAGCTTCTGTGACACAGGTGGAGCCTCTGTTTAGAAAACAACCCTTCAACAGCACCACTCGGTACTATTTTCATGCTTAAAATGTCAACGAAATATGCCTCATGCCATGTTCACTGCTACTTGAGAAGGCTTCTGCTGTAAAAAGGCAAAACAAAACAAAACAAAAAGACAGTTCTTAAGTGATCTAAGCTTTATTAATCCGGGCTTCAGGTTAGAGTCCTCTCAGGAGGCACAAATATAGAAAGGAAGAAATACTAGCAGAGGGATGAAGCGCCCACACCTTTATGAGAAGGCGTGGCCGTAGGCAGCACACAGGGACTCCCTCAGTTTACCTGGGAACGTGCTGTCACGCGAGCAGCCTTGTCCGCATCTCAAGCCCTCCAAGGGGCACGCCTGGTTACCCACAGGCCACTGCGAGTGACAGGAAGCACTCGGAACACAGAGGCTCTTGTGTGACATTGCCACGTGCTCACACCATCGCAGGTTGCCCTGCCATTTTTTAAACATTTTAACCAGAAAGGAACATTAAAGGGACCTTCAGATTAGGAACACAATTGAAAAACCTCTAAGAAAGGAAATATCTTATTAATTCATTAAGTCAAACTGCTTGTATCTACACTTGTATGACTAGAATTATGGTTCATTAACTTCATTTCTTTATATGAGTTAATTAGCTCAGAGGAGGCCAGAAATTAATTACCAGCTTATATAGTTTGTGCAGAATGGCGTTCTGTTTATTTAGTTTCTCCTATTAACTTTTAATCTCTTCAAACAATAAAAGAGGTAATTAGTATTTTATAAACAAAAAATGAATGCAACAAAGGCAGATAATTTCCCAAATACTGACGCTCCTGTGAGGCCCCTGAGAGCTGGGTGGCTGAAGTTCCAGACCTGTTCCGCGTTAACTCTGAGCAGAGGGAGACGGCGCGTGTGGGTGGTCCTGAGGTGGCCGCCACCATCCATCATGCGAGGGGGACCTCAGAACTACCTCACGGAGCCGAGACTCCACCTCCCAACGTTTACCGCTGTTTGAAAATAATTGCCCATGTATTCAACTCCAGTTGCTGTGTAAAGTCTCTCCAAAGACATTAGAAGACACACTTACATGAGACAAAGTGCACAAGAACTCTGCTTAAACATCTAATGCTTCTTCACGTGCATTTACTCTATTATCATAGAGGCTTAAAAGAACAGGGAGACTAATGGTATTCCCCGGAACACATTAGTTCATATCACTGCCTGATACACATTACACAGTGCATGGTATCTATTCAAAGAAAGAAATGACAACGTTAGAATTTTGACTGAACACTACAGTTGATCTTTCCGAACGAGTAAACATCGTGTGCATTTAGTAAGAACAATTGCACCATACTGACAAAAACTAACCACGCGGATCTTTTCAGGATAATGTGTTTTCTGAATTTGTCATTATTATATAATTTTGAAATTTCCAAGGGGATTTTCACAGTCTGTATGCTCAGCCACCTTCTAGCAAGACGTTTAATGAATTACAGGAGTTATTTAATCAATGTATTTTGTTAGCATAACATTAATATTAATTAAACGTTCATTAAAAAAATTGGATCCTTATCAGCCTAAGACCGGGGACCAAACGCTGCTCAGCGCAGCTAGCGCCTTCTGCGCGGCAGGCTGCCTCCCCGTGAAGCTCTTCTCAGGCACATTTCTATTAGTAGGAAACATCCTACAAGTCCTTTTAACATTATTTCCTTCAAAATAATAACTTGAACTGTAAAGGTCTGCTGAATGTGATCCTCTGCCCTGAAACGGTGACGCTTTCTCCATCTCGGGAGTGCGGCTGTGCCGGACTGCACGCGTGTCTCCTCCATCCTGTCAGGTAACGGCAGAAACAGAAAATCAGTGTGCCGCGTCTGTGAAGTCTATAAATAACGTCAAAAGGAAAACACTCACTAGATCCTTTTTCCTGGGAGGAACAAAAAACAAACGTGGACCTCATTAAAGGCCACTTTCAACTTAGATGCATACTGTAAGGGTTCCCCCCCCTCTTGGTGGAAGAGTCCCGTAAGAAAAGGGGTTCAATGACGGTCAATGTAACTGCTGAACCCCAGATGCATCAATACCTCTGACTGAAGCGCTGTGTTTTGCACTAGTGATGTGGGGGCCATTAAATTCTTCATTGGAAAGGTTTGAATCAGCAAAATTGATTTTTCACCTGCAACAAAGCAGGGGTTTTCTCCCTGGGCTCTGCCCTGCCCCAAGCCTGCCCCTGCTTTGTCTTGTGTGGCACAGTGGCCATCTTCCCCTGATGCACACACAGGCCTGGAGTCTTTACAGCTGACATTAATATCCCCAGCACAAATCACAGCCCCTGGGGGTGTGTGTGCAAGGAATCACCTGAGAGGGGCTGGCAGCCAGAATGACTGGACAGAGGCCAGGGCTCCGAGCCAACGCCACGTGGCTGCCACAGCTCACACTTTCCTAACATCTAACCCAAGTGAAGACGTCATGAGTGTGTGCGCGTGCCTCGGGAGAGCCAGACCAAAGGATTCGGGTTATGTCTGTACTAGACTGCACCCCTGTTCCAATGGGAAAGCGTTGACACCTGTCCACACGCGTGAGACAGACCCAGTCCCCTGTCCCTAAGTCGTCCCTATCAGCCCTCAGCCACTGCACACAGGCGAGCACTAAAAGGAAAGGGTATGAAAGGCACACAGTACCTGGGACATGGCCCCGTGTTTGCAGCACTGCCACACAAGAGGCTTGGCATGTATGGCATCGAATGGACACTCGACCGGGGCCCCCACCCCATCTTGGAGCCCACTCATCGCCCACCCTTCAGGCCTGAGCAACGTCTCTGGGACCTGGCACTGTCCTGAGGTTCTGTTGTCCCGGTTTACAGAGCTGAATGTTGTCCCACGCTGGCAACTTTAACGTGACCACCCATCCTTTCCTCATCTCTCCCGGTGCTTCTCTTAATTTAGTTATTCTTCTTCAAAAATGGTGGTGTTTCCTTGCTATTTCTGAAATGTATTAATCCTTAACCTAAGTGTACCCACAAACCCCCACGGTTACCTTACAGGCCGTGTTCCGGCTTCACTCGCAGGCTTTTCTCTTGTCTGGATGTTTCCAGACAAAACAAGAATCAGGAGAACAAAGGGAAAGAGAAGTGAAAAAGCCCATTTTCCCCATTCGACGTGAACTGTCTCCTGGAGCCGCTTCACACCTGGCAGATTTATCCCCCAAGGAGAAGGCAGCATTGCACGCTCACCAGTTCATAGGCTATTCTGCCATCAAGGGTGAAAGCATTTTTAACTGAGAAACCTCAGTCCAGGGGAGGGATAAAAGTTAGGCCATGTAGATACTGGTGTATTTCAACCAGCTCCATTGAAAGTCACCATAATTTGCTAGTGAAATAATCAATTAGTGTTTCTGTTTTATATGTACTGAGATTTTTCCAAATTCGCAAATGCTCCCAGAGCATTGACTGTGCCCTGAACAGAGAAATTGAATTCTGTGGGAGTTGGGAGTTAGACCAGGTTCCTGGCCGGTGATCGAGACCCATCATGCTGCTCAGGACCGTCATTCCCAGTTGCCTGATGTACCACCAGGTATGCCACACTCCAGTGGGTACTGCTGAAGCAGATGCACCAGTTCAAGTGACCCCACAAAACAGAAGCAACGGTCCAAAGGCCTGTGCCGTGGGGTGGTGACACATTTAGTGGGCTGCCCTAGCAGAAGTCCTGAATAGACTGGGGCGTTCCCACAAGGACTTCCTGAACCAACATCCTCAGTCACCACACATGGCGTGCCTTCCCCACAGACCTCCCTGCACACAACCCCATCCATCTGCACAGAGCAGATGTGGGCCAGGGGTC
Organism: Hipposideros armiger; assembly: GCF_001890085.2. NCBI lineage: Eukaryota > Metazoa > Chordata > Mammalia > Chiroptera > Hipposideridae > Hipposideros > Hipposideros armiger. Next base: position 1,125,766 of record NW_017731427.1, read on the forward strand.
CCAGGGTCACCAAATGTGGGCTTACAGAGCAATGCGTGGAAGTCCCAAACTGTCAGGCCTCCGTCTGCCTTACTGTGTCACCCAAGGAGGATTTCCATCCAGGAAGACCCAGAGTCCTGTGTGTTTCCCAAACCCGAGTTGTTCTGGCAATCAGGAGAAAACAGGACCTTGTGGGCTCTTGTTGGGCAGATGGTCAGTCTGCTTGCTCTGACTTTCAGAAACACCTGTGCTTTCAGATGTAATGAAGATGCTTAGAGGAGGTATAAATATCCACTTTTCTCTCCACCTGAGATTTCAAAGAATGGTATCTTCTTAGAAATATAGAAAAGTCAATAATTCAGTGAGCAGAAGTCACTGTGATCTTTACATTCCTTTGAACCTCTCTTGCCAACACAAAAGCTCCTATTTTCTTATGGAAGGACCCTGGGAGCCTCTGTGTGAAGATGAAGGTGGGAAGACAGAGGGCAGGAGAGCCGCTGTTGAGCACAGGAAAGGAAACAACCAGGTTTTAAGACAATTTCATTGTCACGGAATTTTAACGTATCCCAAGCCTCACAAAGGCCACCACCTATCACAGCGTGTGCTGAGTGCTTCTCAGAGGCTGTAAGGACGGTGCTCTCAGGCACTAACCCAAAAAAGAGGTCAGCCTGGGTGGCGTCCTGTCACAAGGTCCAACTTATTTGCTACACCAGGTAAATTTAAGATCAAGAAATATGTAGGAGTGAAAAAAGAACACAGTGTGGAAAATAATTTACCTAATTATTTCTAGGCACATATACCTTGATATCATATTTTAAGCCTTAGTTTCTTTTTTTTAACCTGTACAATGGGGTGGTAGGAACTAAATGAAATTAAGTGGGACTATATATTCCACTTAGACAGGTAGTGGCTGGCACATAGGAAGCCCCCGGTAAGTGCTGTATTGTATTATTGTAATGGTGACATTGAATTACAGCTCTCAGCTCTGACTCTGTTCCTCTCAATTGTCACACAGGTCCTCCTGTCACACACATTGAAATCTCTGAGTTTTCCTCCATTGACCTATGAATTATTCCTTTCAAGCAAAACGCCATTTTTCTACTGTGTTCTATTTTGACTTGTCTTGCTTTTCTATTCTCTCTGCCCGTGGTAAGCAGGATGTTGGCTCCCGAATCCCAAGCCCTGGAAACTGTGGAAAGTTATGTTACATGGGGGGTGGGGTGGGGTGAGGGAGCTAAGGTTGCAGATTAAATTAGGGTTGTTAATTAACTGACCTTAACGTACAGAGATTATCCTGGGGTGTCTGGCTGGTCCCACATAATGTGAGGCCCCTTCGACTTGGGAGAAGAAGAAAGGACATCATTGTCAGAGAGGTGACAGGTAGAGCACGGCCTGCCACCACTCACTTTGAATATGGCGGAGGGAGCCAAGCACCCAGGAATGTGGGGCCTCGAGAAGCTGGAAGATAAAGGAATGGGTCCGCCCCTGGAGACCCCAGAAGGAGTCCACCCTGCAGACACCGTGGCCGTAGCCTGTCAGGGCCCTGCGGGGCTGCTGACCTCCAGGACTGTAAGATAACAAATGTGTGTTTTGTAAACCACTAAGTTTGCTGTTTTGTTTTTTTTTACAGCAGTGTTAGGATTTGAATCCACAGCCTCTATATCAACTGATTTCTGAATGACTGCAAATCCTGTCTACTGCTCTAATTTTTCAGCTTCAATCCTCTTGAGTCCGCTCTGTAGATACTTAAATGAACACTGTCACAGTGTTGGCAGTAACATGGGCGCAAGGACCTTCAGTGACTTCCCTTGGACTCTCAGGTGCAATAGAAATGTGCTGCTTTGTTATGTAAGGGTGACCCTGCTTAATTTTACTCAGCATTAATCCCCACTGCTCCACAGAAAAGTCCATCCACGTACTTTGCCCTCACTGCACAAGTGCGGCCATCAAACTCATGCTCCCTGATAACTAATCACCCTGTGCGCTCCCCACTCACGCCCCTTCCTCTTCCACGAAGCATCCGTAACTTCTGTGACCCACATATATGCGCTCGTGTGTTCACACTGTGCCTGAACGCTGAGCCCGGCAGTGGCTACTTGCTGAGACGATCAGATGAACAGGCTGTGAAGCAACTACAGCAGCAGTCTGGAGGGTGGGACGTAGGGGGAGGAAACCCGCTCTAGAGTCTGAGCCCAAAGTGCACTGCTGTCAGGAACACCTGAAGCCAGTGAGTCAAGAATTACAGCTTCCACTGAATGTGTCTGCATCATTTGGTGGCCACGATCCTAAAAGTATAACTAAGTTAACTGTAACCAAGTTAACCACATTGTACGCATGTATGTTCATTTTACTCCACGCAGATGCACACATAGAGCATAGCAATAATTATATATATATATATATATATATATATATATATATATATATATATATATATATATCTTTATATCCAGCTAACGACCCACCCTAATGTGGCAGCCCTTCCCACAGATGGGCTGTGGTCGCAGGTTCCCATCAGCATGCTTCCCAGGGCTCTTCACGCCGACTCGGAAGCTTCTGTCATTGTGACGTATTGACGTGCACACAAGGCAAACGGAGACCAGTGGGTCCCTACCTGTGAATGGCGGAAATGATCTCTTCCTTCATTCTCACTCTCCACCAAGGTTATTCTCTTTATCATGTGGAGATTGTATTGAGTGCTGCCGTTGAGAGGAACAGAAGCAAATAATGACGGTGCTGCTGTGATGAAGTGGGCGGCCAAGTCGCCAGGGCTTTGCCACGAACGCATCGAGTCCCATCTACTTCCCATTCATTATTTAGGGGTGACTGGCCAGGCTTGGCTTCTATGGATTTGATAATCATTCAGATGTCCATATTTAATATGTAACATAAATTTCCCCTTTGGATGTCGATGGCGTGTCACCACAGAACAACAATGCATAAAAGGAGAGGTAATGTATGGATTCCCAGAAATATTGGACATAAATAAGTGTGTAAGGTGGCGGGCACGCCTGCTGCCCGCACGCCTCCCGTCAGACTGGACAGCCCTTGCCGTGGCGTGTGCATGCAGCTGCAGCCTGGGAAGCTTGGCCTGCACGCCGGAGACTAAGGCATGCCAGATGTTTCTCTGCAGGGCTAACAAATATATCACCCCTGATAACGGATGACAAATGTTGCTCCACATTGTGTCAGACAAAGCCAGGGCTCTCGTGAAACAAGTGTTACAGCTGGAGGAGGATATTTTAACACGGTTACCTAAGGAGAAGACACACACACAGTCACCTGCTTGAAAGGTACCGGAACCCCCAGCTGCCGGGGGCGTTCCCCTCCGGGCCTGGTGGAAGGCGGCTGGGAGAGCGCTAAGGACTAAGCACCAGGCCCTGCTAGGAGGCGTCCCCACTCCCAGAGATCACCGGCCTGCGTTTGCAGTGAGTTTCCAATTAGTCACCAGGGTCTGTCCTTCCACGGGTCCGACAGCATAGACAAAACACACCACGGCTGACGGGGGGAGAGATGTGATGGCGGCAAGGGGCTGTGCGATCTGAGGAGCTAATCGCTTTCTGTACTTGACGGTCTCGTGGCAGCAGGCTAGATTTATGAGCGACCGAGCACTAAATGTCACTGCGATGAGACACACAAAAAGTGCTCCCTTTTTATGAAGTATTGCACCAGGTTAATTAGCAGAGGAAGTGCTACGTGTTGCCATTTTATTTCGGGCATTTCTCCATTGGAGGCTGTGCTAAAGGCACGTCGTCCCCTGAATCTTGGCAGCTTGGGGCAACATTAATTTCTCCCTCTGTACCCATTTGCTTATTAACGTTATACCTTTTCTCTTCCTTCCCTGCAAAAAATAAATCCTCTTCTGCAACCTTCACGACCGACAGGCTCCCAGGCGACACAGGGTGACGTGTTTGGAGGGTGTTTGGATTCTTTGCCCCTCTCAGGACAGGGTCACCAACAGCCTCTGGGACTCTGGACTGGCCACTGAGCCACGCAGGTGAGTGACTTCGCCTCGTCTTTTGCCAACAAAGCAGATGACACAACGGGGCAACTTCCCACCACTTTCTGACTCCTAATGAACTTGTCTTCACCTCCCCCACGTCCTAGCTGAGACTTAGCTTCCCAGCTACCGTGTTTTCCCCAAGCAATTCTATACAATGAGACGGTAACAGTTGTTTGTCTGATAAAGCCCGTACTATTTAGAACACAGATGTTTGATTATTATTTATTTCTCTCCGAAGCCCACTAATTCAGTCCCAAATGATCTCTTTTCCCCTTTTGCTTAAATTTAATTTGGAAGGTATGTTGTTGGTAAGTGACAGACAGTTTAATTATTAATAGGATCCTGTAATGCACTGCACCAGTTTTAAACTCTGGGGGCGAAGCACCATCGCCCCCCCTCTCCCGTATGCTACTGGGACTCCTGGATGGATACAGAGGTAATTACAAAATGCATGACAAATCTGCACGGGTTCTCTCCTTCCTTCAACATTTGTGCTGGCCTATGATTTTATCAAGTGTCACTCACATTGCCCGGCAGCCAGGGATCAGGGAGGCCTCTGGTGTGACCCCTCTTTGGGACCAGGGCGTGTATCTACAGGTGCACGTGTATTTTGGTCGCAGATACATGGACCTTACGCTTGCAGTCACCGAAGAAGAGTTCAGCGAAACTGCCGGGTACCTAAAGTCACTGCGAGGTCAACAGTAAGACGCCACAGGGGAGGGGCGCTTGCACTGAAGGACAAGTCAAGCCAGAGTAAAAAGAAAACCCGTTGAGCGTGGTCTGTGGGACCCAGCGGTCAGTGGGCGTGCCCGGCTTGTTAGCGCAGCTGGAGCCCGTGGGGATGACGCGAGCCCCGGGCTGGTCCCTGCCAAGGGCCAGGGAGTTCACAGTGCTCACGGCTGGTCACGGGGAGGGTACGGAGCAGCCTAGCTCATCTCCCCAAGCCGGGTGGGGACAGCAGAGCGCGCCGCCGCCAAGGACCGCGACCGGCCGGGGTGTCCGCAGCGCCCACGCGCGTCCGGGGCGGCCAGTCGCGGGTCCGGCACAGCAGCGGCTCCTCTGGCCGTTTGCGTGACGGCCCTTGGAGCGCGTTTTTGGAAATACAAGCGTTCCGGGAGCGTCGTCGCTGGTCCCTGGGCCTGGGCTCGTCCTGGCGAACAGCGCAGGGTCGGCTCACGCTCCTCCGGCCTCGCCGGCGGCGAGGAGCCGCACACGCGGCCCTTGGCGTCCACGCGCGTCCCAGCGCGGGCTGGCGCGTTGTCGGCTCCCTCTAGTGAGACTGCGTGGGAGTTACGCTGTGAAGGTAAGCGACGTGCCCACGTCCGTGGGTGTAAGGGCTGTGGAGTCACTGGGAGGAGACGTGGCCGTGGTGCCGGCTGGGTGGTGCGTGATCCGCGGGGTACCGGCCGGAACTCGTTAGGCTCCTGGTGGTGACACTGCGTGTCCGAGAAGCTGGAGCCTAGTGATCAGGTGATCGGGGACGATTTTGGGGACATGAGGCCGAGAGCGCTCATGGGACTGCAGGTGAGGCCCAGGCTCAGGGGAGGACCCCGCCCCCCGCCCTGCCCTGCCGAGAAGACTGTGGGAGCACCGGCTCTTTGTCCGAGTATCAATACCAGTGTCCCCAAACCAGAGGACAGTGGCAGCAAGGGGAGAAGTCATGCCTGCTCGGCTATGGAGGCCTCCGAGTGCAGGCTGCTGAGTCAGGTCACTTTGTAACCTGACTAAATTAAATATGGTCCACAGATGTTTTTAAATTTAAACTCTCACAAAAATTACAGCAACCTTTGCAAGCGAGAGCTCAAAACTTTGGTAATATTGAGATTCTGACGACCTTAACGTAATGTCTTTATACGAGTAGGCCTCTTTTATTTGACACTCCCTAAATTACTAGTCATCTTTCCATTCAGGAAATATGAAATCAAAGAGGGGTTTTTTCTAAGGATCCGGGTGACAGTGACAAGGCACATGGGAAGTCAGGATGGGAACGCAGAGCTCTGACATGTGCGGCATCGGAATAGGGGGTCCCGTGTCTTCAGTCAGGTCGTTAATGACTCAAGCTCACACCCGGTGTTAAAACTCTGGCTTTGACTTCTAGCCTTCAAAGGTCAGATGTGTTGTTCCTTTTCTTTTTCTTTCCTCCTGTGGGAGTGCTTTATGCATTTTTGAAAAGTGAGCTGCAGTATCCCTTTGAAAAATGGAACAGTATTAACATAATAATTAAAGAACTGACTAAGCAGGAGGTGGGGAGAGGCGGGGAGAGGGTGGAGAGAACGTACAGGCAGCTAGGAGGCTGCGGCCCACGCAGCTCAGCTCGGGGTCGGGGAGGAGCCGCCCTCCACTCGGGTGGGTGGGCTGCGGGGTCGTTTCCCAGTGTGTTTACCGGGAAGGCGGGAGGCTGTGCGCCTGGAGCCGGACACCTCCCTCCCGTGATCTCAGTCGCAGAAGGTCTGGTCTGTATGCTCTCCTGTGTTAAACGCTGTTGCCACCAGTAGTTTGACTCAATATATTTTTCCTAATGCTGTTTTTTTCTCCCTCTGCTTCTATTGGGGAAAAAATCCAACAACACTCTTGAATGAGTGCTTCCTGAACAAGTAATGTTTGATTACAGAAAAAACAACAGAAACCAACTGGATATTAGAACCAAAGTAACCCCAACAAATGATCCCTTTTTGCATACAATCCTCACAAAAAGATTATGAATTTGATTATAATATAGCCACATGAGACTATTATGCCTTTTTTTTTTTGCTAAGTTTACAAATATTAAATTATTTTTGAGTCTCGTTTAGATTTTTCAAGTGGCTGGGAAATGGTAAACCATTTGTTACCAAAAATCCAGGATCCAAATTCTTTTGAAATGGATCTGAATAGGTTGATTGAATCCTCATAAGCAGAGAGGGACGTCTAAGCGTTAACTGGCTTCTATAGGTGATTTCTATAGGTAAGCTGGGCTTGCCGAAGCTTTCGGGACATGTATCCTTGCAACCGCTGGATAACACGCCTCCCTGAGGGCCGGCCTCTTCTGGAAGGGACATGTGAGGAACGTGGACTAAGTGTTACAGACAATGAGAACAGGAAGGTCCCGCCAGTGACAGCTGGCCTTGGGGAAGCGAAGCCCTGAGCAGGAACTGCCGAGGTGCCGGTAGCTCGAGCTCTGCCTGCATCTCAGCTCGACATCCTCGGAGATGGACGGAGCAACTACAGCTGACACAAAAGTCCCCTCAGAACTCACTACAAATAATTAGAGCACAGACAGTAGACTTTAAGGGTTCAACAGACACACGACAAATGGAAAACGGTATGGACTATTGCATTTCTAAAATCTCCACATCTTTTATTCTTGTTCAAATATATAAGTATATGAACTTTCACAATCCTATAGATATATTACTGCAGACCCAGTCACAGCGGTGGCATTCTTAGAAACCTGATTTGAGATGATGGATTGAAGTATGTGTTAGCTGACCTCCTTGTAGTTGAAATTAATGAGTTAAACTTTAGTGATCTCTGCGTAGCCCACAGATACCTTCTCAGGACTCGCATGCCCTTCGGTAAATGTCTGGGCTGTTTGGGGAGCTGTCTCATCACAGCTTCCAGGAAGTCAGTCCCCAGAACGAGAGGCTGCTGGTTGGAGCTTTTTCCTGCCATCTGTAATTATCTCCCCATAAGAGACACTGGGGAGCAGCAGGGCCCCATGAAGCGCACATTTTGGAGCCTGTGGCTGGCAAGCCCTCATAAATAGCAATGCACGGGCATACTTGCAAAAGTTCTAGTCAACGCAAACAGCGAAAACCCGTCTGCAGCCGAGATATGGCGTTCTCGCTGGACAAGTCCTCTTAGTCTTCAGTGAACCCTGAAGTGGGAGACCCCGTGGAGACACATGTTTTTGGTAAATGATGACCAGTTCCTCATTTGTCCAACCACTTACTAAGGAGTCATATCCACCTGTTAGAAAGGTAATTCTGTTTTCACAGACGACTATAAATATAATTAACATAACATCGTATCTGTGCAATTAAAGCTATTTTCTGTGGAATGAAAACACTGATTTTACTATCCCAAAGCTTTCCAATTAAAATAATCTAAGAGTTGTGGCATGATAAATATTGGGTTGTCGGAAAAGTCATCACGTATTTTTTTCTATGTTTTTCGTTGCAAAAAAATGTGTCATGACTTTTCCAACAACTCAATATTTTAACAACCATTTTATCGTATACTATGCATCCTGAGAGGGAGTCATTCTTTGCTTCCGTACCATTCTGAGTGCAATCTCTTAAGCTTTGGGTTTCCTCCTGGTCTCTGTACTTCATCATACAAACTTGAAAACCAAAGTAACTTGAACTTCCATGCTGATATGTGCAACACCCCAATCTTTGTCTCCAGCTCCCTGTTGGATGGGATGGACTTGACATGTGACAAAATATGGCTGCGACTAAAGATATCATGAGTGAGCTCCTCCAAGGAAACAGAAGCCATGGTTTCTGTCTTCCTGAAAGTGTTATCTTCTGCCCTGATTGGATCTCTCTTGAGCCAAAGCAAAATAAAGGAAACAAGAGTGTCGGGAGAGTCGCGGACTGTGTCAGGGGAGGGATGGCGGTGAAGTCCGCAGTGTGCGTTGGGTGCTGTGGTGGAGAGTGTGGACCAGCAGGGAGCAGAGTGTGGGCAGCACGGACCGGAGGTAGAATGTGACAGCAAAACCCACCTTTCCTGCTCCCAGTCCCTCCCCCACCCATCAGGTCAACGTTCAGTGTGTATGAAACACTCATAGGGATGGTTCCCAGGTCTGGGGACACACCCATCACATGGTAACACTTCCCGAAGTCCCCTTCGTTGTGTGAAAATGACTGTGGACACCTGGGTCAGCCCCACCGTCTGGGTGGGTCCAGCTGGCGGGCGAGTCCTCACCCCTCATGCATCTCAAGTGTGTGCTCAGACTCAGAGGTCTCTGAAATGTGCTCCTGGGGTCAGGGAGTGCCAGCGTCCCCGCTGGGACCTCAGATTGTCCCTTCAAGTGGTAATGGTGTCATCGGGGGCACTTTCGAGATGAAGCCAGGAGCCACTTACATCCTTGTCTTACCCCTCTGTTGAGGACACTGATGCCCCTTTGGCATGGCTGTTACGTAGAATAGAGGTAAATAAGGCACCTGATGGGTCTCCAACATGGTAATGGGCTGAATCAGTACTTTCTGAGGCATTGAGAGACCAAGGACAGTGATTCACAATACTAACATGAGTGCTGTAGACACCTGCTAACTCAGAATGACCGGTATTAATACTCTAAAGCACTGGTGCCCCAAAAAAGAGTTTTAGACCTTTCATCCCAGGAACAGGCATTGAAGTTTCCAATATACTGTATATTTCTAATATAAATCTCATTAAAAACAACCAGGTAAATGAAAACCTGGATGTTTTATCTTGTTTTTCATGCCATTTTAATCCTTCAAATGGTAAATATAAGGGAAATATTATTTTAAATTAAAATACATTCAGGAAAGATTAGGTTCTAAAAGTCATGCATATTCTATGCATTTGACTCCCTTCTCCAAATTGCAAATTTGCAATTACGACCTGCAGATTGCTTGACACGGGTTGGTGGAAGAAGGTGGACACATCACGCCAAACTCTGTGCCAGGGATTCTCCCGGTGGCTCTGTGGTCATGAAGATCCGATGAGTAAAGGCAGAGGCACAGTCCCTAACTAGGAAGCCTTGCAGCTTCCTACCCTGGGTCAAACTTAGATCAAAAGCCTTAGTTTCTCAGAACATTTCAATTCTATGACACTTCTGCTTGCTTCTTGAGTCCTATGCAGTTTTGTTCCCTTTGTATTTTCGCTCCGTGTTCAAATGTCTGTAATGATGAAGATAAAATATGTAAATATCCTTAGCCCCAGTGGAGGAAAGAGGAAGAAGGAAGGAAATGCCTTTTTCTCAAAATAATTCAAATATTATAAATGTCTATTTTTATCTATGAAGACAACAAAACAGTGCAATCCGAAATGTTCACTATTGGAATTCAAATTTTTTTGTTGTAATTTCAATTTTGAGAATGACACAGTGACTTTCTCTTGTCACTGCTTTTGATTAGATGATTCAGAAAGTAAGCATTTCTTCCTTTCATAAACACAGAACCCCGCCCCCCCCCATTTCTCCAGCTGAGGTGTCTTCATGATGGGGCCAGATTTTATCTTAAAGTTGGCCATCCTGGTTGATAGACATGTTGTAGAAAAGTATGAGTGGATGTGCTTATTTTTCACATTTTAAGCCAGTCGCTTGTGTCACTCCGTCAGCGACATTACTGAGCAATGTCTTTCGGATCTGCACAGACACACAGAACGAGAGGCCCACAGGCACACCTGTGGCAAAGGTTGCCACGTTTTCAAGGATGGACATCGACTGGACGGTTTATTCTCAGGCAAATTCTACATGCAAACCACATCATAATCTCCCCTAGGGATTCTGTGTCTAAGACTTCTCCATTCTCTTCAGCCACCCACAGTCAGCCACCCAGATCAGTTCCTCTGAAATGAGCTATCCTCTGCAGAGGACGTGGCGCTGCTGGTGATGGGCTTACGCCAAGCAGCCTGCAAGTCCAGCCCCCATTCACTGGACCAGTGTGGCGTGAAACATGCCACCTGATGATGTGTGGACCAAAATTCCCCAGCCTGAAACTAACTGGCTGGCCTGGGGCCCCTGGCCCGCGACCTCTGTAGGTCCCACTGGGGGGCGTGCTTTACCGCCCTAGCCTTATGGTAAGGCTATAAGAACAGGGTTGCTCGGGACGAGGGGTGCAGGGACTGAATTCTCTCTCTGTAAAAACCTCAACACCGAAAGAAGGGTATGCAACTCACCGTAAAGCTGAGAGGTGAATTCTGGTTAGGGGACAGGAAACGCCCACTGGAACAGGTTTGCTGAATTTAATTGAGTCTAGGTCAGCCACATGTAGACATTAGAAAAAAAGGCCAGACTAGTGTATAAATAAATGACCAGGCCGTAGTCTACCGGTGGATGTGCTCATGGTAGACGCGTGTTAAAGAAAGACGGTGACATCCCACGAGGTCGTCCTGGACTCTCTAGCATGGGGAACAAGGGTTCCCCAAAGGGGATGTGTGTGTGGGGTTCTTGATTTCTATAAATACATGAACAAGGGTCTCTCTCAGATCAGTTCCAAGTCGCAGGGCACCCTGGCTGAGATCTCGTTTTGCAGCTGGAAAGAATTCAATGCAAACAGCTCCTTCCCTTTACGGCCTGAATGTAAGTGGTTTAACCTGGGCTTGGGGGAGAGTGAGGTGGTCGGAACACGCCCTGCGCCTCTCGCAGTCCTGCCCACTGAACCCCACCCTCCCAGGAAGACCAGGGCTGGCTTCCAGGGGCCAGGCTCCTCTTGAACAACCGCGGTGCTCAGTGCCCCCCCTTCCTCCTACACCCCCCTTTTTCGGTCAGATCATCTTGGCACAAACAAACTTTGTTAACGGCTTTAAACTTGGAAGGCTCGCTTTTTAAATATTTGCCGCTACATAATTGAAACAGCTGTTTTAATGAGGTACCTACTGTCATCATTTTACCCCGGCTGAGCTGGGTGACAACAAAGCAGTAATAACGAATTCAATAATAATTAACTCGGGTCATCTGCTCATCTGTCACGGCCCATCAGCTTTAGGGAGAAAAATCCCAGTGAACTTCTCTCTTTTGTGAGCTTTCCAAAACTCTGCAATAAAATGCTTAGAGAGGACTCTAGGTAGCCCTTCAAAAGTTCTAAGCAAACTGGTAAGTAGGTTAATTAAATTTTATGCATGTTTAAATGCTAATGATTACGTTCCTGACATTACAGTGGATCCAATATGGAGTGATGTCATGCAAGCAGTGGTTTTTAGTGCCTGTGTGTTGCCATCCCACGTCGAGCAGCAGCCCTGGACCATTTATCCAAGGGCAGGAAGTTGACAGCTTTGGAAAGCCAGGTTTTCACTCAGGTCTCTTAACTTGTCTGATGCATGCTAATCAGGGAAGTCTCAGAAAGCAACTGCTGTAAACCCAGCAGCCAGCCGCGAGAGTCATTAAAAGGTCCGCGTGTGCGCCCTGCTTCGAAATCCATACTCCTGGCGCTGTGGGAGGAAGAGGCATCCTGCCTGCTGGCCAGGACTCTAAAAATGAGAGCGAGGTCAAGTTCCCCGCCTAACCCGCTCCTGCACCTTCTGCCGTGCCTCCCTCAGCTGCTTCTTTTACGGCGTTTCACGAGACTGCCGATGTGTTTGAGCAGGAAAAAGGCGCAGGTGATGAGTTTTGGATTATACAGGAAAAAATGGTGGGCATCTATGAGTTTTGTAGACAAGTGGTCCCAATTTCATAGTAACGTATGGCAGCATTTCTCAGACTATACTGGGCACAGGGGCATCTGGGGTTGTGTTCGGACGGAAATCACGATTCTGTAGGTCTGGGGTGCAGCCCAGGTGGGGCTGAGGTGCTGGGAAGAGGGCCCGCTCGGTAGACTCGAGAAAGCAACTTTGGTCAGTTCTGGACAAAAAGAAGCAGAAAGCATGAGACAATTATTAAAACGTGGAGACGCCTGTCCCATCTCAATTCATTTTTCATTAATGATCTTCATACTTTTTAACAAAGATATTGAGAACTCCTATTATCTGGAGAGTGGCCTTAATTCTACACGTTATTTAGTCTGACAAACAGCTATGTGACAGGAGACCGGGGTCTTTCCTCTTCCACTCTGAAGCTAATTGTTATAGGTTCTGCTTTTTCCTCTAAACGAAGCTTAGCTGATGGAGCACTCTGCTCTTTGAAATCAGGTAGAGGCTACAATATATTTAAAATATTAGGCATGCTTTCAGAGTGGAACAGCACGACTATTAGAGTAATAATTATAACCATGAAGAAAAGTGCTGGCTACAGTGACACCGCAGAAATCAGGATATTTTTCCCATTTTCGAATCAAGACTGAAACCCTTTATAACACAAAAAGATCCCATTAAATTACTGAGTCTAGTCACATCTTTTAAAAGCTCGATTTTGATCCATGTTTGAGAGAATTAGGACTAATAGCACAAAAAACAGCATCTTCTGGTGTAAACAGTGGAATTTCAACGTTAGCCATATTGGTACGTCCTTGCTAATATCAGCATTGTGCTGGGTTGTGAAGGAAAGTTCACAACTCAAAATCAGCCTACATTTTGCTTGATTCATGATGCAATTTCCCCCAGTTAAGCATTATTGCAATGTAATATTTTTTGTTTGTTGGTTTGTTTTTTTTCCTTGAGGAAAAGTCAGTTCAAGCCTTGTGTGCATGGGGTTTGAACAAGGGTATTTTAGACAAACAACATCAGCAGGGCACATGCGTGGCAAAATCCCCAGTCACTAGTAAAGAACCCCTTGGTCCTCATAGTGTTTCTTCCTGAGACACCAAAAACACCTTCAAAATGCCCTGTGTGTTTCAGCAAGATTCAAAATGGGGACAGAGCAGTGAGTCACGCGCACCTTGGCTGGGAGTTTAACGCTGTCTGCTGACTTCATCAGCTCTTTGAGGGCTTTAAAAGAGTATGTAGTTTTGCATTTTAACATTAACCTGGGGGAAAAAAAGAAAAAAGAAAAAAGAAAAAAAGATGTGTAAAGTGGCAAGCATTCTTTTCCTCGCTCTGTGTATAAATGAGGGTCTACCTTACCCTGGGCTGGTGTTTTCAGCTTTAATGACACCAACACAGATAGTCCGAGATTATGAGCTATTTACCTATCACTTGGGCAGATTTTATCAAATACAGTATCAGTGATGAGACCCTGTGAGAATCAACACACACAACAGCTTCACTGTCAAAAGGACCCACATCAAACACCCAAACGTAAGAGCTAAAACTATAAAACTCTTAGAAGAAAACAAGGCAAAAACTTCACAATGCTGGATATGACATCAAAAGCACAGGCAATGAAAGCAGAAGAGACACGTGGGTTATATCAAAATTAAAAACCTTTATGCAACAAAGGGCACCACAGGAGTGACAAGGCAGCTCATGGAATGGGAGAAATACTTGCAAATTATATAACTGATAAAGGATTAATATCTAGAATATATGAAGTACTTCTACAACTCAACAAAAATACTCCAAATCAAGATGGGCAAAAGACATGAATAGATACCTCTCTACAAAAGATATGTAAATGGACAATCAACACAGGAAGCAAGGCTTAACATCACTAATCATTAGAGAAATGCAAATCAAAGCAAGGTACCACTTCACTCCCACTGGGAATGGTGCTATTAAAAAATTAAATAACAGGGACCAGCTGAGTGGCTCAGTTGGTTAAGAGCTTGCTCAAGAGTTCAAGCTCTGAGCAACAGCAGTTCAAGTCCCAGCCTGAGCTGAGCTGCTGCTGAGCTGCTAACAGGTGGCAGGATGTCTCAGCTGAAAAGAAAAACAACAACAACAAAAAAACCAAACAAACAAACAAAAATCCAAATAACAAGTGTTGGAGAGGATGTGGAGAAATTGGAACCCTCACACACTGCTGGTGGTAGCAGAAAATGGTATAGCTGCTATGGAAGACAGCCTGATGGTTCCCCCAAAATTAAACATGGTAGTACCATATGATCCAGTAATTCTACTTCTGAGTATGTACCAACAAGAATTAAAAGCAGGGACTAGAACAGATATTTGTACACCTATATTCACAGCAGCATTACTCACAATAGCTCAAACATAGAAGCAACCCAAGTGCCCACCAACTGATGAATTGATAAATCAGATGTGGGTTGTCCATACCAAGCAATATTACTTAACCACAAAAAGGAGTGAACCGCTACATGGTACAGTGGGCATGAATCTTTGTATGTATGTAACCTCCCCAAGCGCTAGAAAAATAGCTCATAATCTCAGACTACCTGTGCTGGCATCAGTAGAGCTAAAAACACAAGCCCAGAGGAAGCAGGACCTTCCTTGTTTAAGCACAGTGGGAGGAAACAGTGCTTGTCACCCTACAGGGTTCTGAGGACCATATTCACTCAACTAGCTAACTTTCCTTGGTCTCCTGCAATGGGTCAGACACTCTGTGAAACTCTCATGGAACAGAAAGCTCAGCTTGGCCCTTCAAAAGTTCCATGGTAGTTGGAAAAGCAGCCATATAAGCAAAGAGAGAGAGAGCTGGAGAGCCTCTGGATCACAAAGCAAAGAACCTCGCCATTGAACTAGGACACGTAAATTCATTCAACAAACGTTTATCAAGGGCCTGCTATGTCCGAGATGCTACCCTGGATCAACGCAGTGGGGTGTCATGGAGATTCAGGCCGCAGGGGCAGCAGATAGGAAATGCGCATCCCCAGCCTGGGGTAACGGAATAACCTCATGTTCGCCGAATCTCATGAGAAAAAAATTAGAAATCACATCTCTTAATTTTATTTCCCTAGTAGTTCATTTTATTCTATTTACAAAGATGCTGATTAGTGATGGGCTGGGGAAAATTGCCCTTTCCCACAGATAGCTTGAGAATCACTTTGCTCACCTCCTTTTCACAATGTTCGATAGTCTCTGCAAAATCAGTTTGTGCCCAAGCCACCGTCCTGCCCCAAATGGCACTGTCCACCTCCATCCCTCTCCTTGGTTCTCCTGCACCAATGGCTCCCTCTGCATTTCCTCCAGCCTTACTCCTAGATTTCACCTTCATATTAAGGCACACTGTGACCGATTAAAGAGGGCCTCACTTTCTCTCACACTCGGCCCATTGGGCAGTGAGTGCGTGCACCCCCAAACCTGGTGTTCGGCAGGCTCAGGCACGGCCTCCAATGATGGAATACAGCAGTTTCTGGGCCTGGCCGGATTTCACTTCCTGCGCCCTGGCCCACAAGCTCTCATGGGAGAGGCAGTACGGGTGGTGCATGGACGCCCCGTGAGTGTGCCCCCAGCCCAGGGCCAGCCGAGACCGCCAGCTGCATGGCGCACCACTGGCCCAGTCGAGTGTTTGGATGAATGCAGACCCAGCTTTGTGACGCTGCAAGTGCACCAGACACCCCAAGCTCAAATCCCCCAACTGAGCTCCCTGAGCTCACCAAATGGTGGGGTTCATGTGTCTCACCGACGACTCAAAGTCTGGGGTGTCTCACTGCACAGGCAGACCTCCAGAACACCTGTCTTTCTTTGAGGTTTTCCCTACGCTTCCATGCCTGATGCTGGACTCTCCGTGTCTGATTTCCAGTGCTTGCCGGTGGCACCTCCATTCGGAACACATATTCCACCTGAAACTTTGTCTGCTCATTGCTCTAAAAGGAACATGATGAGGAGAAATCATTCCTTTTTTTTCCCTTTCTATTCCTCATATTTTTTAGCATATTGATCGTTAGCAATGCTTGCCAGTGAATTACTGAAAACTATGTCACAACCATAGATATTAACGATGAAGCGTGAACCTTTGTGAATGGGAGGAAAATCCTCACAAACATGGGAATTCCCAACCCAGAGCAACAGACAAATGTCTACAAAGCTTGAGGGGATTTGGGGACGCTGAGTTAGGGGCCGCGATGGCCCTTCCTCATGCTGGGCGGAAATAGGGCCAACTTCAGGGACCAGTGGCCTGTTTCCTCCTAAATACTGACTTACACTCAGAGCCACCAGGCATCGCCTTTCTCTGTGGGGCACTTCACTGAGGATTAAAATAAGCCAAGTGACTTGTGGACAGTCATACACATTCTAGCTGGAGGATTACAATGTAGGTCGTGGAGTCCGAATGTCTGCTTACTACGGGGGAAAGAGATATCTGGGCATTAAGGGGACGATTTAGCCTCTGAGATTTGTCTCTGAGTGCTGATTGAGGGAGTTAGTCTAGCTGGTCTGCAAATATCTCTTCCAACTTAGTCATCTGGGGTAACGTTAAAGTGCTGTGGGCATTGCTGTGAAGTACTGGTGAGAAATTATCTAGCTAAATTAAATATAGCAGAGGCAGTGGTGATGCAGTGTTTAAATTAAATTAAAAATGCAAATGTTGAAGTGTAAAGTCGGCCAAGGAATTTGTGATTAGATAAGAAATTTATATATGTAAACAAGGTGAGTTGTACAAGCAATATTTTCTCAATTGTCATTAGTATAGAGTCTAAATATTCTAGAAAGTGATGTTGTTTTAGTGTTTGTAAGTTCACATGGTAACCCAAAATGAGGTGAGGGTGTCACTATCTATTAGAAACCCTGCCATTATGAAGAGGTAAAAGTTAATTAGCGTATGAATTGTTTGCATGGAAGTGTCATTCCTATGTGGCCAAAAATAGCTTGGACTCTTCACAAGGTGGAATCTCTGCTTTGAAATTCCCTGTACTTGCACAGGAAGGTTGGCCTCCTGGGTGCAGGCAGAGGACGCCTTTCCGAGGGACCCACAGCCCCAGGGACACCAGGGCTGAGCTGCTGCTTGCACTCTGTTCTGTGTTTGCTGCTTTCACGGGAGCCCTCAGGAGCACTTTGATGAGACACAGCCACCCCAGCCTCACTCCCAAGGATTGTAATTCAATTGCTCTGCCGTGAAGCCAAGAAGTCTTGTATTCAAAGCTCCAGAGGTGATGCTAACATGCTGGTAAAATGACCCCTACTGAACTCTTGGAGGTCAAATGTGCCTTAAAATGACCACTTCTGGCTATTAACCCACAGGCTTTTTCAGGTCACATAGATAGATAATGTGACAACAGTTATCCTGAGGTCCCTGGGGGAACTTGAGGATCTCCCCCCTCAAACTGGGGTTTGTTTTTTAAGGATTCTAACCACATTTTCCTAAGAAGCTGCATCCAGAGAAATAATGTTTGAAGGATGTGGAGAGTGAGCCCAGACAGGGAGCAGAAGCCACCCTGGGCATAAACCACAGGACATTTGCATTATTATGTGCTGCTGGAGGCTGAGTGTGGACGAGCGTGGGAGTGAGGAACCCCCAGGACCATGGTCTTAGGGAGACCCTCCACTCCTGTGGACTTTGTGTGCAGGAGCCACACTGAGGAAGACACCCCAGTGCCTCTGGCAGAGACGGGGCAGAGTCGTTACTATGGGGCAGGCTACCGCCCCCCCGGCTTCTCCACAACGAAGGCTCACGGCACAAGTGAAAGGCTGACCAGGCGTTTCCCTCACCTGCAGGAAGACACGCTCTCCCACCCACTCCTCCCAGCTTCTCGTCTCACCTGACTGGCTGGGGTTGGGGTGAGGAAAAGCTGCGAGGACCCTAAGGCAGTGGCCTCCTCCCACACCTCACCTCACAGCCACAGGGCCCCGCGGTAACAGCAGTGGACGCCGGCGGAAGAGCTGCTGGGTGCAGGCTCTCCGCAAACTCAGCAGGGGAGGCAGAGAGAATCAAGGAGACTGGGGGACTTTGAAACCTCATCCAAGAAAAGCTGGCGAACTTATGGTAAGTTCATTTGGAGCAAGCCATTTGGAGCAAGGAAAATTGTCAGGGATAAAAAGAAACATTATGTCATAGTGAAGGGGTCCATTCTCTAAAAGGCATAACATTCTTAAACGTGTATGCACCTAACAACAGAGCATAAAAATACGTGAGGCGCAATCTCATGGAACTGGAGGGAGAAATAGAAAAGTCCATTATTATTACAGGTGGAGACTTCAACGCCCCTTGCTTAGTAATTGATATATTAAGCAGGCAGGAAATCTATGAGCATACAATTTTTTTGAACAGCACTATCAATCAATTTGATCTAGCTGGAATTTATAGAATACTCCACCCAACAACAGCAGAATACACTTTCTTTTCAAGTTAACATGGAACCGTAACCAAGCCACACCACATTCTGGGCCACAAAACACACCTGAATATTTAAAAAAAAAAAGAATAAAAATCATGCAAAGTATGTTTATTGACCACAACAGAAGCTACAAATCACTACCAGGAAGATAGTTGGAAAATATGCAAATATTTGGAGAAAAACAAAGCATGTCTATAAAACATGTGTCCATGAAAGAGGTTTAAAAGGAAATTTTAAAAAATGTAAACAAATTAAGGTGAAAATACAAGTTAAAATTTATGAGATGCAGCAAAAGAGAATGTATAGCATTAATTCCATAGATTAAAAAAATGAGAAAGGCTTAAAAATCATAATATAAACCTTGGAAAATTATAGAAAGTATAATTTAAACCTTAATGCAAGAAAAAAAAGAAATCAAAATTAAAGGAGAAATGACATGGAAAAAGGACAATAATATAAAAAATCAGTGAAAACAAAATATAGTTCTTATGAAGAGCAATAAAATTGATCACTCTAAGGAGGCCCATGAAATTTGGGGGAGCGACAGCTCAATGTCTGAAATGCAGGATAAAGGTCAATATACAAAAGGAAATTGCTTTCCCTTATACCAACAGTGAATAATTGGAATGTCAGATAAAATATTTAAAATAGCATCAAAAAATAAAATATTTGGGTGTAAATATAACAAAATATGTACAGTATCTATAGGTGGAAAAATTAAAAACTGATGAAAACAAATCCAAGATCTAAACAAATGGAGAGGTATTGTGTTTGGGACTTGAAGACTCAATATTGTTAAGATATCAGTTACCTCCAACTTGATCTATAGATTTGATAAAACCCATAGTCAAGTCTCAGCACCTGTTTTGTGGGTATCAACACACTGATTCTAAAGTTTTTGTGAAAAGGTGTCATGCTGACTGGAGCAGAAACTCACTGTGGAGGCCACACTGTGAACCAGCGCCGGGACAGGAAGAGGTAAACTGGGGTTGACGGATTGCTGGAGGCTCAGGAGGGATGCAGTGGTTTCTGTCCTTGGAGAAGGTCACCTCAAGGTGAAGGTCATGTTGCTCTGTGAGGTGGCGACCAGTTTTGTGCCTAACTTAGCCGCCCGACACTAGCGCCATGTCATAGGTAAGTGACTAATGGTGCATCAAGCCTTGTACCTTCCTTTGAAAGAGTTCTGCACCTTCTTGGTTCTCTCCCTCATTAAAGAATTACACATCTTTGACAGATGCTCACTGGACACGTCTATAAAAATTGCTTTTAACTTTTTGAAAAGTGCACTTTGACCATGAGCGAGGTCTCATCACAAAGGAGCTATTAGAAAAGGAGCATCTCATAAGTGGTGTTGCAAGATTGGCCCATGGGGGGCACGACATTTTATCCCAGTCCGCCCCACCCACAAACTCGGACCAACTCTAGTGTATTGAGAACATCAATGTGAATCACAAACCTTTAAGCTCTCATGAGAAAAAATAAGTATAATAACTTTATAAGCTTGAGGTGGGGGGAAATTTTATTCAACTAAGGACAGAAAATGCAAACTTCAAAGGAAAACAAAACAAGAAAATCAACTACATTAAATTATGAACTTCTGTGTCTCAGAATACAGAAGGAAAACATTGAGAAGGCAAACCGTAAACAAGGAGCACAGATTAGCAACACATTTAACTAACAAAGGATTAATACTCAAAATACATAGATAAAAAAACTTCTCCAAATCAGTAATAAAAAGGCAAACAACCTAATAGGTTCACAGCAGAGGGAAAAATATGGCAAATAAACACATGAACAGATGCTTAACCTCATTAGTAATCTGAGAAATGCAAATTAAAACAATAATGAGATACCATTTGCACTCGCCAGATTGGCAAAAGTTAAAAAGTCTGACAATACTACTTGTTGGTGAGGACAGATCTTTGGGAACGCTTTGGCTGTCCTAGTAAGAACGTCAGCTGGACCAGCGCCTTTGGAGACCACTTGGACATCATGTGGCCAGTTCGACTATCTTGCGGCTCCACATCTGGTCACATACCCCGAACAGTCCCACAGGTCACCAGCCAGCAGGAACAGGAACCTCACAGCAGCATTGCTGGAGCTGTAACCAACTCGGAGAAACTTAAATGTTGACCCACAGTAGAAAAGACAAAGGAACTGTGGCATTTTCATACATGGGACATAACTCGGCAGTGACAGTGGAAGTCCATGTCATGTACCAACGTGTGTCCCTGAGGCGGGATTATTGTAGCTGAGTGGAGACGAGTGACCATCTTGCAGTAAAAGAAATGTGGAGAAAAGACACCTTTTGCTGACACTGTTGGCTCAACTTTGCAGAATTCATGTTGGAAGTCATTTACTGCCATATTAAAACACATTTCTCTAAAAGAAAAACACAACCCCATCCTATTGTTCATTTCCTGTTGATTTTAAAAAGAAATTGATATTGTAAAAGTTATTATTTAGCCCCTGGAAGGAGTTGCTCACTCACGCCTGGCTGGCTAGCACATTTTTTGAGCATCTTAACATAGGGACTGAAGGATGAGGAAACGCAAATGTCAAATGAAGAAACCCATGTGTGTAGGACGTTGGTCATGATTGTCACAGGTCCACATAGTGACAAACCTTTGTATCTGGTTTATTCATGTTTTAATTGCTGTCCAAATGGTCTTTTTTAATCTCATGCTTGCATGTAAAATTTGAAAAAAACAAAAGATAATGGTGAATTATTTAGCACAAATTGTAAGCTGCTTAAGAATTAGTCAAATGAATCGTACAAAACCCTGCATGGTGAGTTTGTCTCCTTATTCTTTGTGGGCATTTGTTTCAATTTTTGTGTTCTTTGTATTTCATGCTTTTAGGGATTGCACTCATCTATTGCCTCATTACTGCTTTGAAAGGATGATTCTTATATGGAAAAGAGAACATTGTTTTTTACACTGTATCCAAAAATCCCACTTTAATTCATAGGAAATTTGTTAAAAGAAAACAATTTAGGGAAAATCTGTTTGAAAAAAGAGAGAAAAGTGGTTGACTGTTAAAATCCTCAGAAAGCCTCAAAATTAGACTGTGGACGAAAGGCTGACACGCCGATGGGTTGGAGTCCCGTTCCCTGTACTCCACCCCCACCCAGCCCGCCCCCACTCTAACGCGGCTATTTCTCAGTTAGGGAGACGAGACGACTTTGCTGAAATAATGAAACACATGGATGGAAAATAACCCCAAAGATGGGAAAGCTGAAAATGCAAGATTGATAAAGTAATTTTAATTTGGCTCTACATATGTTAAGGTAGTTAGGGTGACTTCTGCGAAGGAGTCCAACTGTGTGAGGACAGATGTGCAGAAGCTGATTGCACGCACACGCGCGCGCGCACGCGCACACGCGCCCCCCACGGCGGGTGTGCTCTGTACACGGAGGCCGCCCCGCCCTGGTTTCCGAGCCCGCTGTGCCGCTTCGCAGCCGGGCATGGCAGAGAGGGTCCCCAGCAAGCGCCTGCCGTCCCCTGCGGACACGCAGGGCCCCCGACGGCCCTGGTCTGTGGCATCTGTGGTCGGAACAGCGGTGGCCGGGCTCTGGGCCAGCTCGCCCGTGGCTCGGAGGGGTGGGGGCGCCCAGGACCGGGCGTGGGGCGGGGGCAGCAGCGCCAGGCCCCGGCTCCCGGGCTGTCAGCCTCAGGCCTCGCTCCTGCCCTCGCTGTCGCCGCCCTGCCCGCTGCAGCTGCACGGATCCTCGCCACAGGCCGGGGCCTGAGGTGCCCGGACTGCACGCGCTCCGCCTCGCGCCCTGGGCGCCCGCTGCTCGGCCCTGAGACGCGTGTGCGGCCACCTGGTGTCCAGGGACCCCGCCTGAGGGATCAATGTGGTGGCGGGAGCAGCGGGGGGCAGGCCGGTCTGCAGCCTCCGCTCCCAGGAAAGGCGCACGCCAGGCGGCTGCTGACACCCCGTTGGGAGACGTGGCTTTGTCTGCGGGGTCCCCGGGAGGGACAGCAGAGCATCCGGGCAGCGAGGCCTCCTCCGAGGCGGCGGGGGGAGAGGAGGCCGGGAGGCCACGGAGGGCAGGGCTGGTCCTGCTGTCCAGCACGCTGCTCTTAAAAGACCTGAGACTGGAGGTTCGCAGCAGAGCTGAGGGCCACGTGGCCGCTGCGAGGTGCTGTGCTGAGGCCGCGCAGATGTCAAGGCTCCTGGCCTCCTGGCAGCACGTCGGGGACGCGCTTTTACAGACGCCTCCGCGGTGACTGTCACCAAGGTGGGTGTCCACAGCAGCTCACACAGGCATTCACTTCAGCTTGGAATCATTTCTTTCCCATAAGACGGGGATCAAACAGCCCCCCTGAGGACCACCAGGCTAGACTGCGGGGGCGGTGAGATCCGCCAGGGAGCCCCGCTCTGTGGAAGGTGTTGGCGCACAGGGGAGGTGCAATGACTGGCCCCGGGTCTCAGCGCCCCGCACGAGCCGGCCCGGCCCTGGGGGCGCGCCCCTCCCGGGACTGCTCTCCTTCCCGTTCACGCCTGTGGACACACGCGTGTGTGGCTGCAGGGAAGCCCAGCTCAAACGCCACTCTACACTCGCCGAGCGCCAAGGACACGGGCAGGGGTTCAATGGCGCCGGAGGAGAGACTCTGCCCATCCCAAATGCCAACTCTGCCCCTGGCGAAAGCACCGCCGTTTCTCAGTTCTCAGCCGCCCCGGCATGTCCAGCAATCTGTATTCCTGACAAGCATGCGTGTGACTGGGGAGTGGTTTCCAGGGCTTCGAAGCCTCTCCGTCTAACCAGTCAGAAACTACCAGCCTGTGCGCACGTCTGCTTCTCTCTGCTCCCTGTTCTCAGAGCGACGCTCAGCTCAGGCATCGTCCGCATTCATCCCCACTGCGCCCAGGTCTACCAGCGGTCACAGCTCGCCGTTCCTACAGCATGTGACGGTCCACCACGTGACCTGGACCTCTGCTGCCTGTTGCTGTGTGGACACATATGTGCACTTACCTGAGATAAGAGCATTTTCCGAGAAAGGATGCAGGACATAGGCTGGACGCTCAGCGTTAAAACACCTGCCAAGCAGCCTCCCACGTGGCTCTGCCACTTCACCCACGTGATAATAGTTCCCGGTGTCCCCCCTTGCCTGAGTCTGCTGGGTCCACCGGGACAAAGTACCACAGGCTGGGAGGCTTCAACAACAGGAAGTAATTTTTGTCCCAGGTCTGGAGGCTGGATGTCCAAGGTCAAGGTTCTGGCCGGGCTGGTTTCGCCTGAGGCCTCTGTCCTTGGTGTGCAGATGCTCGCCCTCTCACTGTGTCCCACAGGGTCCTCTGTGGGTGCATGTCCGTGGCATCTCTCTGAGTGAGCAAATGTCCCCTCTTTATAAGGACCCCAGTCTTCCTGGATCAGGACCCACCCAACAGCCTTCTTTCTTAACTGAGTCTCCTCTCTAAAGGACTTACCTCCAAAGACAGTCACGTTCTGAGATTTTGGGGTGAGGGCTTCAACACATGAATTTTATGGGGACAGTTCAGCCCCTAACACACATCCTCACCCATATTAGTCATGCCAGCGTTTCACCGTCCTAGTGGGTATGGGGTGGCTTCTTGTTTGCACATCTGCATTTTCCTGAAGACTGACTATATGCAGCATATTTCATACGCTTAATGGACATTCTCATGTCTCCTTTTATAACATATTTTTATTGCTTACTTTAAAAGTTAAGTTTTCTTTCTATTTTTGATTGAATAGCTTTATTTATCCTTAATAAAAGTATATTCAATAAAATATATGTTTTGTGAATATTTTTCTCCATCTGCAGTTTGCTTATTCATTTTCTTAATGGTGTCTCTTGATAAAATCAATTCTCCTTTTATAATTGGTGCTTGTTTTCTCCTGAGAAATATTTGCTTACTCAAGTTTGTGAAGTTTTATGGGTCTGCCTTTCATGTTTAAGCCCAAGCTAATTCTTGTGTATGAAGTGATGTGATAGCTTAAGCTCGTTTGTTTTTTTTGTTTGTTTTTTATTACAAATGTCTGCTTCCTTACCCTAAAAGGCTTTCCTTCCCCCCCCCGACTCATCTGGGCACATTGATTGAAATGCACTTGACTGTACATGCGGGGTTCTAGTTTGCAGCTATCTAGTCTGTGGATCTTTTATCTATGGTTACAGCCATAATTACATGACCTTGCTTTCTACTAAGTCTTGAAATCAGCTAGAGTGAGTTCTTTACCTTTGTTCTTCATTTGTTTGGGTTATTTTAGATCATTTATATATCCATGTAAATTTTAGAATTGGCTAATCAATATATTGAAAACGTCTGCTGTGATTCCGGTGGGTTTGATAATTCTACAGATTGGTCTGGGGGGGAGCCAACATCTGAGTAATACCATCTTTTCCAGTCCATGTATATGCTGCATCTCACCATTAACTTGGGTTTTTTATTTCTTTTAGCATAGTTTCTGTGGATTTACTCCTAGACACTTGATTTTTAAAATTCTCCTGTAAACTATAATTTTAAAAGTTAAATTTCCTTTTGTTCATTGCAATATGTAGGAATTGTTGTAATATCACATTATATATTGACCTTGTATCCTAAGCCCTACCTAAATCCACATGTTAATTCAGGTGAAGGGTTTTTTGTCAGCTTGTTTTGAGATTTCATGTTATCTGTAAATAACAAGGGTTTTCTTTTTTCTTTTTTCTTTTTTGTTTAATTAAAGTTTATTAGGGTGACAATGGTTAGTAAAGTTACATAGGTTTCAGGTGTACAATTCTGTAATACATCATCTATATATCGCACCCAGAGCCAGTTCTCCTTCCATCACTATATATCTGACCCCGTTTACCCTTATCTACCTCCCCTCTTCTATTTTTTCTTTCCAATCTATATGTCTTTTTCTTTTCAAACACAAGAGGCAAGAGCAGACATCTTTGCTTTCTTGACCTTTGGCGGGGGGTGGGGGGGTGGGGGGGGTAACCTGACAAAGGCATTTTCAAGAGATTATAATATGCATCTTTTACTTCTCATGATTCATCTAGACTTATAATTGCACCACTTCCAAAAAAATGTAAAATTTTGTTTTGAAGAGAATTGTGACTTTTAAAGAAATTGAAATAACAGAGACAAACAGTTTACTTACCTTCTGTATTCTATGCATCCAGCATGAGTTCCCTTGAGCTGAAGAATTTATGCTGTTATTTCTAACAAGGAAGGCCTGCTGGTTATGAGCTCTTTTAGTTTTTTTACCTGGAAAAAAAAATTTGTTGAAGGACACTTTTGCTGGATGCATAATTCTGGTTTATAATTTTCTTTCTTTCTTTTTTAGTAGTTTAGCATTTAAATTGGTTAAGCTATTATCTTCTTACCTTCATTTATTTTCTAATGGGAAACGCATTTCTTTTCATATTATCTTTCACTTTGGTTTTCAGATTATTAATTGTTCTTTGTGTTTCAGCAGTTTGAATATTATATGCCGAGATGGAGACTTTTAATTTGTATTTTTTTATTTTTAGTATTTTTGTATTTGATTGGGTTTCATTGAGTTTTCTGGACCAATGGGTTAATTTCTTTCATCAATATTAAAAAATGATCATCATTACTTTTTCAATACTTCCTTCTGCCCGATTCACTCTGTTCTCCTTCTGGTTCCCCAATGATGTCCTTGTTAAAGTGATGTCATCTCACATCTCAAACGCTCAGTGCTGTTACCACTGCCATTGCTTTTGCCATTATTATATTGAGGATGACGTCTCTTTTCTGTGTTTTGGTCTGAATAATTTATACTGCTCTGCCTTCTAATGATTTTTTTTTTACAGTTTTAATCTGCTGATAAATTTCATCATCTTTTCACGCATATTGTTCGTCTCTCCCACTACATCGCAGTAATTTTGAAGCCCACACCTTACAGCGCCCCACCTGGACTTCCCTGTCCGCTGCTGACCGTTTCTTCTCCTGATCATGGGCAGCATTGTCTTGTTTCTTCACTTCTTTTAATTTTTTAATGCGTGACACGCGTGACATAAAACAACAGTAGAGATTAAAATAAATACCTATCCAGAAAACGGTGCGCCCTTTTCTGACAGGCTGGTGGCGTGTGGGGCACTTCCTCCGTCTAATCTGCAGTTGAACTCAGTAATTTTCATCGTTGCAGTTGTAGTTAGATTTTGATCAACACTGGCTTCAGAAGTTTAGGAGGAAGGATCAAGAATTTACCTTCTGCAGGTCTTGAAATGTAGGCGCTACAAAGATCTAAATATTTCTTTGTTCATCATAGTCCAACTGCCATCTTTCCGAATCACACACGAGCTCCTGTCATACAGAGTGGGTGTCAGGTTTGGGGTTGCTGGGGGGCCTTGCTGCTCCTTAGGGGAGTTCTCTCTCTGCCACACTCCCCTGGGCTTTGGAAAGCAGTCAACTCAGGGGCACTCAGGATTTTAAACTTTCATACGGGCTACACATGGTCAATAAAAGTTCTGTAAAAGTTCCCCTAGTTTCTCCTTACTCCTTAAGTATGGTTTTTGGTGTTTTTTTTTTACCTTTAATTGCTCCACGAAAAGTGAACAGAGATATAGCTATTCTCTTGCTTAGAAAGAACGAAGTAATTTCGAGATGTAAGTCTATGCAGTTTGTAGTTTTCTATGCATCTTTTGCTCACTGATGGATGTTGAAAACTATGTTTTGTAGCTTGTACAAATTATCCTCATAGGAGGGCTGGGGCAACAGTCTCTTGTTTCTCTCTAGATCCTAATTCAAAACAGAGATCCAGGTGCTTTCTTTTAACTATATTGTTGGAACGGGGTCTAGTATAAAGGTACATCACCATGAACTTTATCATCCAAACAGGAACATTTTTCAGAGTAAAAGGAAATGATAAAAACAACTGAAATTATATAACTTAAGTGTTTATGTGCTGACTGGCTATTTGGTTTGATTTTATTGATAAATCTATAAAATAGTTCTACTTAAAACTATTTTAAAACTAAAATTATTTCTGAAACATATAAATAGCTTAGTGTGTATTACACTAAAGCAACCTGTTTGAAATTATTCTTTATATTAATTATTTACACATGAAATAAGCATAAACATTATAATTACATATTCTTGGGACATGTTCATGATGTATTCAATTTCTAAGGCACATCTGTCTCTACATATTATTCTGAAGATTTTTAAAAATCTCTTCTTACTTTGATTTTTCATATAATTGCTTTTGAACGAGCCTCTCTATAAATACTGAGATAGTTGTTAAGCTCAAAAAATTCTGCTAACTGGGAGATATTCTCAACTCCACTGCTTTATATTGAGATATTTCAGCCTCTGTATTTTTTAATTAGTACAATTAGTACTAATTTCTCAATTAGTAGTATTTTCTCTTTTATTTAGAGGCAAAAATCCCCTAATAAATATAACAAAATATAATAAAAGCTCTGAAATTAAGGTACTCTATTAATGATTCTTTAGTAAGTTTTTTCAAATTCAGATGATATAAAATGATAGGCCTTCTCAATTTCATTCTGTCTGCATTCAGAATACAAGTGCTTCTAATTAGTAGTAGAAGGCCCCGTGGAAGGTATTAATTTTAAATTTAGATATTCCAAACACAATTATTTAATTTCATAATTAAATCTCAGACACTCTGAGTTCTTCACATTTAATTTGTTCAGTTGTTGCCTTGCTTTTTTTTTTTTTAAATTTGGAAGAGGTGAGTTGATGGGAACTGGTGAATAATATAATTCACTCTAGCTTCAAAAGCTGAAATTTTTTGGCAAAGGTTTGATTAAAAGTTTCAATTAAATATCTCTAAATAATTTTTTGCAAAATACAATAAAATATAGAAGAGTTATTTAGAAAATATTTGGTTTTATTATAGGACAGTTAGGTTGAGACCCAAAAGAGGCCTTGAATGCTCAAACAATTGTTATGCCTGATTGATGATGGGTACTGGGGACAGAAAGTACCTACTATGATGCCGAAATATTCTTGTCATCCAACATTAGTGTTTTTTGCCAAAATTGTATAGTTCAGATATTCTGTCTAAGATAAATTATTATTAACTTTTTTGAAGTTCAACTTGTATTTTCATTGGTAGAAGACCACACCTTCCATGGGTGTAGTTATGAATTTACACACAACAATCAATTTCAGACATATGATGCCTTAAAGTCTTCATGATTTAATAAAAATATTACTTTTACCATAATGCTGCTTCACTAATATTTCCATTTTTATTATCACCACCCAAACAAATACTCTATATTAAAAGTTAACATTTATCTAAATTTATAGCATCCACATAACTTCACAAATTTCACTTTCTATAGGATGAGCTTAAGAGAGTTTTGATATGAGTGAATAAAAATATTAACCCATAATTGAAAATAATGATTTTTTTATATTTAAAACCTTCTAATGACACTGATGTAAAACTGGCATTATTTAACTTTTCAAATACTTTTTGTTAATAAGCCAACAACTTTTGCATCACTTTCATGTATATGAAAAAACTTGAAATTAAAAGTATTCAATATTAATTTAGAAAAACACTCATTTTATCCAAATAAAAAACTATACTTCATAGGATGATAAATAAAGGTCCCTAACGTAGCTGTGTCTAATAAATCGTTATCTTTGGGGCGATCTTCTCAGGACGCTGACACTCTTAACTGGAAAGATGGCTAAGTCCCATTCAGTAGATTTGTATCTTCAGTTTTGTACGAAGTTAATGATATCACTGTGGCCTCTGTGGGAGATGGTAAATGATATTAAATATTTTGTGCAAATCACATGTGTTATTAACTATCTTGAAAAAACACAAAGTCAGTACTTAATTTTTAAATTAAATATGTGCGTTTTGAACACCCTGGCTTCCAAAAAGATTTATTGCACAATAAATAAAGCATTAACAACTTACAGTATAATGAAAGAGTTGCAGATTTATAACATGCACTGAATGTAGCCAGAAAGTTCTGTCTATACACCGTGTGCTGGGCAGCGGGAAGCCACCCTGACCTGGGACTTGTCCCCTCTGTCGCTGCTCCTGATGGCTGAGCAGGCTTTGGATCGCACAGGGCACATCATGACAGCAAGGACAAGCAAGCAGGGGGGACAGTGTGGGCTCCAGCAGCGTGACAGAGCGTGGGACGTGCCTCCATTTACCGTGGAGCACCCTGAATGCTGGGCTGGAAAGAGGTGCGCAGTATGTGGAGCCTGGAAAGGTTTGGAACGAGAGATCAGAGTAATTTGGATTTGACCACTTACTGATGTAAAAATTCTGTTTATTGTCCATGCGTTAATACTGGGTAAGATTTGGGCAGAATCTGCAATAACAAGTGGATATGCACCAAACCCACCCCAGCTTAACAGCATTCTTACATGTTCCCATACTCATACCAGTGTTCGTAACCTAGTTTAAAGAAATGCTCAGGCATACACACATAACTAAGTATGTGAATTCGTATCTAGCCAGCTAGGCAAGTAGATAGATATATAGACAGACAGACAGACAGACAGATAGAAAAGTTGTCGTCACAAGATTAGTTCTAGTTCAATTACTTTGAAACAACCAAAAGTCACAGCAACACATTAGAACATATGTCGTCATTAAGTAAACCACTCTTCCTTTTATGTATGTTCATTGAACTCAGAAACAAATTGTCTGAACATTCTCCCAAGTTTTAATCCTGAGAGGTGTGAACTAGGAATACTAGGGTGATTCCTTTCAGAATTAACATGGTGATTCTGTGGAAAGCAGGTTCAGACGGCCGCCTTGCTCAACCCCGCTTTGTCATGATAATGGGGTGTGCTGAAGGGGATGACACTGCTCCTGAAAGTAATAACTGATCGTTTAAAATCAAGGTCATTTGGGGGGATGTAACAATGTCGGAGCCTCGATAAAACTTGAAGTTTCCAGTTACCAACTGTTTTCCAAGGAGTTTCCCTCCCATAATGATGTTATCTTTCAGAGACTATCCCCGCCCACACGTGTATAATAGCATTACCACTCACTTTGCAAACTCTATCACTCTTATTATGGTGTTTTGGCATTTTTCCTCTGAAAATTTCAAAATGTGCATCCTCTAAAGATGGCCATTTACAAGTTTTGGGTGATTTGGACCAAATTCTGACCTTTCTGATCTCTGACGCTTTCACACAGGAAAATAAAAAACAAACACAGTTCTCCACTTAATAGAAGTGAAGTTGATTGAAAATTTGTGGTGGAAAAATCACTTTCCCCTAACATAGGAGTTCACTCCAAGCAATCTGCTAAGAGAACCTGGAACTGTAGTTAACACTTAGCTGCGCCAGGTTGAAAGGAAAGCATCGGTCTGCCCAGGCGTGGTGAAGGGCACGCGCCCTGCGTCCTGGAAAGTGCTGGGATGCTTTCCCCAAGCACCTCACTTCCCGCCTGTGCCTTTCCTCCCCGGCCTTCCGTGTCAGTGGTGACCACTCCACAGCCCTGCGTGCCCCGCCACGGCTGCCCTGTGTGCTGTGTCGCCGGCCTCGGGTGTGGGGTGCATAGCCGCGTGGTCATACATGGCGCCCTGAATCTAAGTGTTGAAGGGCTGACCTCATTTGGTGTACTAAAAAGAAAATCATCTCTTTTGAATTAAGAAATATTTATCTACACAGTTTAATGCAAAGATGGTGAAATTACAGTGAAGTGTAGAAGATAATTACGGACAAAAGGAGATTTAATCCAGGTTGAAAGTGCCTTGTCTAAGTCAGTTTTGGGTAAAGTGAAATCAACAAACAAACAAACATCCTCAAGCCAGCCAAAATAATCAAATCATTTATACTGATCTCTATGTTATGAAAGGTTTTTCAAATTAAGTTTTTATTATTCAATTCATTTTATTTTAGTTTAACTTAAAATTTTATGGTGGAAGCAATAAAATAATTCTTATTGCTGTCCTTTAGTCGCTCCACCTTTGAAATGATGAGTATCTGTAATTGTGGCATCTCTCCCCTCTGGTCCCTACAAATCAGGAATACCCATCACTTGTGTCCTGTTTGCGTGTAGAATCCAGTTGTTTCCTGATTGCCTGGACAGACATCTTAAGTTCAAAGGCATCACATATGAGTTTCGTACCTCTAGGATTCGTAAACATCACCTTCAAGAATCCGCTCAAACCTGCCGTTTGATATTTTCACTCTGATGCTATGGGAAACCTAGTAGGTCTGATGAAGAGAAAGACGCCCTACCATGCTGATACACATATTTTACTTGAATTTTCTCTGGAAGTTTTGATTAGCTGTCAATTATTTCCCCCAAAACAATATGCTATCTGCCTGTTTGTCATGTTTGAATATTTAATAGGCTTATAAGTACACTACCATATCTTTGGGAAATAGTTTTATTAAAAAAAAGAAAAAGAAAAAGAAAACCTCATCCTTGAAAGTAGTGATATTATCTGAAGAACAATTCTAAATTCTGGACTAATTAATGAATCTTTATTTTATCATTTTCTTTAAAAATCATTGGCAAATTGTTTGAAAATATTGTGAACATTGGGAATCCTATTATTGAATACCTTCGACCTTCGTAGCTCTCAGGATTTCTTCATAAACAAACATATACTAGACACTTTTGATAGTCCACATTTAAAGGCACTTTACAGAATTCACAACTAATCTCTGTTAACTTTTTTTTAAATTATCCAAACTGTCTGACCTTTTGTAGTGATCTGTGCTATGCTTAAAGTAAAACTGAAGTAATTATTTGAAACAGCATAAATACGATCATGATTGTTTGGACGATACCATCCGTGGGTGGCGGATTGGTCGATATTTGACTTAATCGGTGGCATTCACTTGCCAGCACAATTGGTACCCATAATTTCTGTCTTTATGCACATTAGGTTTTTATTTGGAGAATGTAATGTTCCGCCGTTTTTTTCTGATTGTGTCTAAGATGAAGATCTGCCCTGTGGGTTCTGCCAGCAGGAAGAAGAGTGAATGAACGAAGCGAAAGGCGCTACACTCAACTTGTGGAAAGATCTTCTCTCGTATCACATTCAAACAAAATGGAGCTTCTCACCCTTAGGGTGCTAAGTGCCTTTGAGGACAAACCTACGCGGCCTGTCAGAGAAGACGGGAAATGTGCCACACGATTGGGAACGCGTGGGCATGCCGTTCAACGCTCGCACGGCCTCCCGGGGAAATGACCTTTACGGCGTCTGCAATGAGCTGAACCCGCTGGATGGGCCTTGGGCCTTGGATATCAGCAGGCTCAGGCCCCTTCTGTAACACAAGGTGAGTCTTCCAGGGACCCTGAGTGACTCCCCTGAGACCTAATTGGGGCAGAGCTGGGGCTGAAACTCGCGTCTTCCAACAGCGATTCTGTCCTCGCTGTGTCACACATCCCATGGTCACAGTTAATTAAAAACCAGCACTAACAGCAAATTCAGATAATGACATATTCACAAGCTTGAAATTCAGAACCAAGGCCGCCACGCAGGGCCCTCAGGTGTTTTGACAAAGTCTGAGAGCGTCTCAGGAGACTGTTGTCTACGGAGGGCCGAAGGAGCCCCGCGGACTTGATCTGCTTTTACACATGCATTTCCTGTAGCAAGTGCATCCTTTAAAAGCAAATCTCAGGCTACATTTCACTAGGAAGACTCTACAGACTCTAGAGAATTTACTATCTTCTCCACCTTGTTCATGAATATCGGGGCCAGGTTTCTTGGGTGAATTACCAAAGCTCACCCAGTAACGCAGAGAAGCAAACCCACACACCACGCTGCGTGAGGAGTCACGTGGGGCAGTGGAGTGCCTGTCCAGTGTCTGGCCTCTCTGCTTCCACCCTGTAAGGTCAGGGGCATTCTCTGTTGTCCCTTTTCTGCCACATAGTGTGCCTCTGCCTTCCTCGACGGTCTAATCAGCGCAGTGTGTCCTGATTTCTGGAGGTTTCCCGGAAAATGGAAGCAGGGAGAGGGCACGTTCGTCTCCATGTGTGCGAAGACTGTTGTTTAAAGTGATGATCACACACATGAAGGTTTCCTGAACATGTTTGGCATTGAAAAGGGGAACAAAATAATGGTATGCAAGTGGCTCTGTTATGATTTCCACAGACGGGTGCTTTTGTGTGGCTTCATCTGCACGGTCTGGAAGCACACAAGATGCATCGGGCTGGTACCTGTCAGGTCCTCCCCCAGCCTACGGAAGTCCCATCTGCAGCGAGCCCTTGGCAACTCTATCGCAACACAACTTAGGGACACGCAGAGCAGGCTGAAAAATGCCCTTTGGCTGAGAAGATTCCCAAAACGGCCCGCTTGTGAAACTATGCCTGGAGCCTAAAGCGCAACTACAAGCCCACCGTGCCCACACGTGATGGTGGAAAGTGACTCTCAGGGCCTGAAAGGGGAACCTCGGTGCCCAATGTGAGAACTTGGAGCCAGGTAGGCCCGGGACAATTTGGGGTTTGCTTTTCCATGAGGCACTTCTCCATTCAGGAAGGATGCCCACGGTGGACAGACGGCTGACAGCTGGTGCCATGATGACACTTCTGACCTCCACGGAGATCTCCGATCCTGCTCTGCAAATGCTGCAGCTATCACTTGGCTACTTTTAATATGACCTGTAGTCACATTTTACCATCAAATGCAAATTATGCTTGCCAAACGATGTGTACAGTTTATTTCTTGAGCTAGTCTGTTGCTGATCAATTGCCTAGTGATGTGACGGGTTCCCAATCTTTGCTACACTCCCTGGGAATGATATGATTTGGGGAGATCATATCATTTATGTGACCTTGCCTAAATGGTACCACCCCACACTTTCTCCTAGTTGGCAGGGAACTTAGGATGTGGCCTTTTCGGAGTCTTTTTTGTAAAGCCACATTTTTTCTTTTTGTTATAAAAATGTACCAAGGAGGAGGAGAAGAAATAATCGTTATGCCTAAGCATATAAACTGAGGTGAAGAACTGAAATGCCAGGTAATTCAGGCTAAAAAAACCCCATTTTCCACAAAATACACGGGCTCTGAAGCACACAGAGCATTCTAGGTAACTCACTCATTTCTTCACTGAAACAAAACGCTCCCTGTCCACTGTGGAGTGACCACACCCGGGGAGCCCCAGCCTCGTGTTACTCGCCCCGTGTTTTCAATTGGCAGCGTCCACAGCCCTGTCACAGGACGAGGGTGCTTTGGCTGTCGTTCTGTCGCGCTCGCCAGGCCGGGGACCAAGGGCAGAGCCCACCGTGCCAGGTTCCTCTGCCCAACGTGTGGCAGCCGGTTTGCACTGACTGCGCGAGAACCCGGAAGAGCCGAGCCGGCAGACGCTGTGTTCCTGCAGGCAAGTGATGCAGGGACAGTCCCCAAGAGCGTCGCTGCCACGGCAGACAGTGCACTTGGAGTCCCTTTTCCCGAACAGCCCCCGAGAATGTGGGGTCGGACGCAGCAGCGTCTGGCTCTGTGTGCGCTCTGTAGACCACAGACACTCGGGATGGCAGCGAGATGGATGCGAAAACGTGCAGCCTCGGAAATGGAGTAAACGCACATACATTTTGTAATGAGTGACTGTAATGAAAGTCAAATGAATTATAATAAAATATGGAGTTTTAAAAAAGAAAACTACTCAATGCATAATGTTGCTGGGGGAACATTTAACAGTTTTTCACTGCATGCTATTGTCAAAGTAAATAACTACCCAAGACAAACTTACAAAGTGGTTTTAACTCTAATGTGATGCACAAAGTCAGTCATTTAATTTGTTAATTAGTATTATGCCAGAAACTATCTATTCAATATGAAGCAAATATGTTTACAATCTTATCTGCCATCTGTTTAATAGATGGGAGGATACTTAGAGCTGGATTCTCAAAGAGGGTTGTTGGAAATTTGTTCCACAATTAGTGGAGCAGATTTTGTGATTCTGGGAGGATTCTGCATGTGTGGGGCACCTCCGCCAGAAGACGTGCATCGCGGCACCGCTGCTCAGGGGGCCCTGCTGTGATGGGTCGCAGCAGATGCTCAGCGAGCGGGCGGCTGGGCGGTTTGTAAAAAGATACCTAGCAATACTTTCATATAGCGACATAAATATGAAACAGTCGCTCACAAAAGGTAGAGCAGCTTTGGCACAAAACAATTTTAATCCCAAATTTATAGAGAACAATCATGTTAGGCTTTGCACGCTATTTCTGTAATCAGCAGTTTTTCAAGATTTCATACAAGAAAGCTTCAATTATGCAGTACTCTGGCCATTAAAATGAATTCTCAAGGTGCTTGTAAACTGCTGCTTAAACATGGATTTTAAACCATTACTTGGAAAAGATTTAAAAATAAAATTGGTGATAACCGAGTGTCTCAGAGGATGTGCCACTTCTTTCATTCTGGGCGGAGAGGGCCGGCGTGGCGGGTATCCCTCGGTGTGCCCACCACGCAGGGCCAGCCCGGGGCCGGCTCGTCCACCTGCAGCCGCCTCCCCCCGCCCGCTGCTTCTCACCGCCTGGGAGCTTAGGGCTCCTCCAGTCACGCTGGCTGTTTACGTTCCAGGACGGTGTCCTCTGACATCGCTGCTGCACAGTCTTCCCCGTTCATCGAAGTAATTCCAGGTTTCATAACTACTACTTTTTTCACAGCATCAATTCCCAGCCATGCTCGTCTTCAGGAATCTTGCAAAGCACGTCGTTCAGAGTCTGTGAACAGTGCTGCTAATGTCCATCGCATTGCCAATCGTTGGCGTGTCCATAACGCTTCCTTGCTGCCAGTTCTATGAATTATGAGCATGCTATTTTAGCTCTCATTAACAAAGCAAAATAAAAATCCCTGTGACGACGTTTGCCCCTAATTAACTCTCCTGCTTCTTGTTACTTACTGGCACAGCTAAAATCACTTCCCCATTTTCAGCTCATCTATTAGTTTCAAAGCAAAATATAATATCTATTTCTAAAGCTCACCTTCAGGTGTTTATTATTATTTTATCTTTTAATTTTTTTTTAATGTTCCTCTGGAATTCTCCAAAGATGTACAGTCCTTGCAAAAAAAGACAGCAAAGATTATGTAGTAAAAAACTGATATTGGTCATGCAAACTAATTATTTTGTTCCAGGGCAGTTTATTCCACCCTAGATTGTCCCCACCTCCAGACCCCTCCTCAGTCAATAGGGTTAGTGTTTATGACATAAGCAGTTTGCAAGGAGCAAAAACCTAATGATGATCTATGTCAGAAGCTGTTCCGACATGTAAATCCTTTTCCCTCCTGACTTTGTTTTGGCTTATTGTGTGGCACTGACCTACGAGCTCCGGCCCCCAGGGAGAACACACTTCCTGGGATTCTGAAACCTGTGGGTCACCAGTGTCCTGTCCAGTGGTGCCTCCCTCCTCAGGATTTCACAAAATGCCCGCAGTAACACCCAGGCCACCGCAGGCGTCATGGTTTGGGGCCATATTCTGACCAACGGCCGTTGTTTCCCTCAATACGTTTTCTGCGTACCTCTCGAAACACTCCGTAAAGGTGGTTTAATTCCTAGATCCTCATTTAATGCTTAACATGTCTGAAGCATAAGCAGCGTGCCCACTCTGTGGACACGTACAGATATCTGTGTATTAAACCCCCAGCTATGAGTGCCGGAGACCCTATCTCAATTCAGTATGAAGATTTTTGCATAAACACTCCCAACTCTGCCCCCACGTCTTCCAAAAAGGGCCTTTCTGGCTAACACCTTTTGCAGAAAGGACACTGATCCCCTGGCCCACGGCACACAGTGTGGACAGTCCAGCGGAGACATCACAGGACCCAGTCCGTTGTTAATGCTCTGAAATGCCATTCATCTGCTGCTAACAGTGCTCCAGCAGCATCCTGGTAACCTCTTCTGTGACGCTTCATCTGGTCTGTATTTGCAAACACTATTAAAAAAAAGGCCTTGTATTCAGGCGAAAAAGTCTGTGCTAAATCTCTTTGCAGAGCTGCTGGGGAGAGGTGCGGGCGCCTCTGTGGGCGAGTGGCTCTGCCAACATGCCATATGGGAGTCATGGCTGGGACTTTTTTTTTCCTAGAATAATTAAATGTTGATGGCAGAGTTCAAATGGATCATTAAAATTCAAAAGTGTAAGAAACAGATTTTTTCTTATGTTGCTGAACGCTCCAGAGGGCCGGATAGCAAGCAGAAGTGAGTCAGGCTGCCGCCCTGCGATCAGCAGGCCTGCGATGGTGCTAATTTGATCATAATATAGTCATCTCTGAAGATTACAGCTATTCAATTAAATATTCTAATTAACCTGAAGTATTAGGCAAATGATACTAATTACAAATATTCTCCTGAGATTCACAGCAATGAAAACCCCACTGCAACTGATACTTCTAGCCAATGTCTCGTAACGCAATGTCCTATATCATAGGCTTTCAGAATATTAAAATGCAGTTAATTTGCCTAAACCTCATTTGTTTAATGGCATTAGCATTTTGTTTGAAATTGTAATAAACGTACATCCCGCTTTCGAGTAAAATTCACGATGAGTGTACTCTTGGGGTAGCTTAAGGTTCCTGTTTACAGACCTCGCACTTTATTCAGCAAGCGGAACAGTTTGAGCTTAACTTTCAGCCATTAAACATATTGAAATTGTTTAAAAATGCTAATAATTTGTCTTTTCAAATAAGGAAAAAACCCGATATTTTGCAGT
Source organism: Hipposideros armiger (assembly GCF_001890085.2). Taxonomy (NCBI): domain Eukaryota; kingdom Metazoa; phylum Chordata; class Mammalia; order Chiroptera; family Hipposideridae; genus Hipposideros; species Hipposideros armiger. The sequence goes on from NW_017731427.1 coordinate 1,164,061, forward strand.
AAAATTTCATGCCGTGGCCCACGTGACCGGGCTCCTGCTGCGAAGACCAGGTGCTTGAACTTCCTCCCGGCGGCGACAGGGCTGCTTGGCGGGTCGCGGGGGGCGCGGAGGGTCCTGCCGGACCCCGGCCGCCCTCACGCCTGCCTGGCCTCTGTCCTTCGCGTTGCAGCCACCGCCCTAAGGGGGGTGTCGTCACACTGAGCCGTCCTATCTCAGGCCCGGCGGCCCCGTCGGCGCCCCGCCAGGCCCACGGGAGGGGCGCCCCTGCTCCGTGTCCCCTCCGCACAGCGCGCGTCAGACCCCCCATCGGAGCAGCGCGCGCCTTCAGGGACAAACCGCACGGATGGGACAGACGACCAGCGCCGGAAGCAGCGCAAAGACTGCGAGTGGTCCGGGAGCTGGCCGAGCGCGCTGCGGAGCGCGGGGCCGGCCCGCACGGTCCCCGAGCCGTGTCCCTGGGGAGGTGGAGGCGCGCAGGGCCGGCCCGAGTGTGTGCACGGCGCGCGGGCCCGCAGGGGGCCGGAGCCGCCCGTGGGTTACCCGCCCTGGAGGCCGAGACGCGGGGCCATCGGCTGCGAGGCCCGGGCCCTGGCCCCGGGCGCGAGGGACGGACGCTGCCCTCGATGCTGAGTCACCCGGTGACCGGGACCCAGGCGGGTACTGACAGGAGGAGGCGAAGGGGCGCTGGCGCTGGGCGCGTCCTGGGCGTGGGGGCGCAACACGCGCCCCAACACCCGCCGAAGGCAGCGTGAGCAGATGGTCCCGTGCCTGTTTATCCCGGGCTCAGCGCACTGATCCGTGGACGCCTCCTGCGGGGCGGGAACACGCCGGAACGGTTCACCGTGTGAACACGGACTAGTAGCATCTCCACGCAAGGCCTCGTGGCTCGGAAGCGGGCGTGGGGGAGGGACTTTCGTGTGTGTCAAGTGAACAGAATGGAATAATAAACACTCGGGGAGCAGCTCATGCCCTGTGGGTTCACGTTCACAAGACAGCACACAGAGGAGGGTCCCCCTTCATAAGGGGACGTACTTGTACGTGCTGGTGACGCGGGACCTCGGTTCTGCAACGCGTGACCTGTGCACTCATCCGCCGGCTCGCTCCCTCGACTTCGCCCAGGCTCTGGCGGAGCTTACGCTGAGAAAAGGGGTCTGTCTGCTTTCAGGACGGTCATGCTGATGGCTGGACCCCTGTTCACAGGACACCCCCATGCCCAGGGTGCTGGTATGTCCCCCAGCCTCTGCTGTTTGGCCTCAGGTACTGATGTTCACAGCCACGCAAAGAAAAGGGGTCAGAGCAGATCAGCATGTCCGAGCCCCACGTTGTTTTCACGGATGTACAGGAAGTGGTAAGAGCGCGTTTTAGAAGGTTCCTTGGAGGACAGAGCACTTGGTGGCGACGGGGCCTGTGGATCTCTTCTGTGTCACCAAGTGCTTCCTTTTTTAGGTAGTTAGTGTAATGGATCAAAGAAGCACAGAACAGAAGAAACTGTAACAGTCAAATAAAATCTGTGATCTGGCTCTTCTCCTAAACGGAAAGTTCCCTGCTCATCATAAGAACCTCGGGTCCTATGGTGAGTCCGTGCTGTGCCGCTGGCCTCTGTCACAGCACAATGGCCTGGTGTGCTGCCGCCACTCTTTGCAATGGTGATTGAAGGACAGGAGACAGCTCAAGTCCTGGTGACCAAAACTAATGGAAAAAAGAAAAAGAAAGAAATGAGTTAGAAGTAGGTGACCGGAAGACAGAGACAGAATAGAAAAGAGAGCTGGCGAGTGAAAATCTCCTTTAGAGGGCTGCAAATCCGAGATGGTCACCTGAGGTTTCAGCCAGCTCGTCAAAGCCGCTAGGGTTCCAGCCCAGGAAGGTGCCCTGTCTCGACCTGCTCCTGAGGCCCGGGCCGTGCAGAAATGTGTAGGAAGTTCTGCGTGAGGACTTCAGCAGGGCCCAAATGCGCTTCCTGCTCTCATTCACAATTTTTGTTCCAAATGTTTACATTTTCTCCTTGAAATAATTGATGTGAGTGACCCTATGCAGATGGACCCAACAATAGGGGCTTTTGTTGGGCAGTTTGTATGTGTGTCTTTTTAAAAGAAAAAATAAGTTGTGTCTTGAGGTGAGGATAAGTCACTCCCCTGTTCTCTTTGGGGGGGAAAAAAAGATATTTACTCAGAAGTAATATTTTTACACTGATGTGGTCTACATTTGCTTGGAAATGGAGTGAAAAACCGAGAGATGTTTGACTTGAAACGATCACACCTGAACATGAAGGTTTCCTGAAGAAAATGTACCATCACCCGAGGGCCAAGTGGTGAGAACGTGGCTGATACCCCTCTGCCTCTGGAAGACACTTGCTGGCTCCAGAGCCCACAGGAGTGGCTGGCACAATGTTGCTCTCTTGGATGGGGACATTGGTCTGGCCTGTGAGTTTTGTGGGGTGCAGTGAGGTCACTGCAGCCACACCCGGGCCATACATAGCTCAGTTCATGTGGGGAAGACACAGCCCCTCCCACTGTCAATACCAGCCTCTGTGAGGTTTTAGCAATGTCTGAATTCACACACGTGTACACATTTTCTGTGTGTGTGTGTGTGTGTGCGCGTGTGTGCGCACGCGCGTGTACCCACATTCGTGCCCCCAGCTGTGCTGGATGCTAGAAAGTGTAATTCACCCATTTTTATGGCACACACAAGTGGGGTTCCCTTGGATGCCCAGAACCACAAACGCCCACAAATAGGAGGGAAATCAGGAAATACACATGGGCCACACAACCCTTGTCAGCCCCACCAGGCAGGTCCACGTGGCAGGTCCACGGGGCGGTGGGGATGTAGGCAAGTGGAAAAGGCTGTGGAGTGAACTATTTTGTGACATGTTTTTATGACATAATTATATTGATCTGAAAGACAGTCATCCAGAACCACAGCCTCGTACACCCCAAGAAAAGCCCGAGCCTGTATAATCTTCTCAATCACTTGATATTCATAGTCTTACTCAGAGGTCCCTGAATATGTCATGTGTGTAATGCTGATGCAAAGCATGGCCCGTCGTCACTGCCAGCGATATGTTTCAATAAGGCAATTTTCCTGCTGCCTCAGACCATCAGCAGGGTGCAGCCTGGAACCAAAACAGAGTATGACATCTTACTCGCGCATGCATCTGGGGGACAAACCTCTGCCTTATTAAGGGGAAAATGGGATTTCAGCCTGGTTTTGACAAGCGGGAAGCCTGCACGCCCTGGTCTACGTACAGTCGGAGTGTGGGTTTGAGCTGCTTTGCAGCCCCGCTGAGCGAAGCCTGCAGGACCCCCGGGACGTACGGCGCCGGTTGCGGGAGGGCCCAGCATGACAAGCAGGAAAAGGGGAGGCCACCCGCCTGCATTTTCATGTCCCCCTTTCTTCGTTCTCGATGTTTAGAATCCGCTTCCTTAGTTACTCTGTGGATGGCACAGGTGACTTTCTCCCCCTTTAAAGTCAACCAATGACAACTCTTCTCCTGTTTATATTTTAGGGTCTTCCTAATGCTCTCTGTGTGAAGGGGGGAAAAAAAGAGCACATTCTTTGACCTTCTTAAATCAATTTAAGCATTGAGATTTAAAATAAATACCGAAAATGTCGTCAGATTTTAAAATAGCAGCTGTGCTGAGACACCCGCCTCTGTAAATCACCTGCTTTGGGAGCTTTCGGCATCTTTATTACGCTCACAAGGCCTGCCAGCGACGGCAGACCTGGACCTGGTTCCGGTGACTGTTTGCCTAGATTTCCACTTCAAAACGGTCACAGCCTTCCCCGTTTTACTTGGGGTGCATGGGTTCCTGAAGGTAATCCCCTTACAAACGTGTCTGTACAAGGAGGTGGTCTTGGCACGGGCTCCCAGGGATGGGCTAAGCATGTGGGGCGTCCTGCTGGGAATTCCTCCACGTAACTGCACCCAAACGACAGGCTGCTCAGGGTTTTGTTTTTTTTCTTTACAGAGAAAGCACATTATTCTTAGTATAAGGGTAAAAAAATATTACAGATGAGATCAAGCCAAGTTAAACATTAGAAACCGTGCTGATTAGAGAGGGAAAGAACGCATCTTCCTGCATTCAAAGCAGGTACGATTACAGTGCTGCTTGATCAGAATGAAATCGTGTTTAAATTAACCGGCTTTTGACACTACAACCTTATTCTGGGACATCTCAAATTCTGCGACACACTCAGATTTGTAGGGCTGGAGAAAAAGAAGTAAGAAAGAACACATTTTGAATATTTAAGCCGAAGCAAATGCCGAGGCTGACTGCTCTCGTGATGTTACATGTGAATGAAGTACTTCGGGGCTGGTCATTTGCTAAATATTTTCTAAAGCGCATTTCTCCGTACGTAACACATCGCAGCGGTGGCAGCCACTCGTGCTCTGTGACTCTGTGACACTGGCACTTAAAAGTACGAGGAGTCTGCTGTTCCTGCTCCTGCGTGAAGCATCTGCTCGCTTTCAGATGGCTTGTCGGCCAACAGCTAATAATTGGGCTATTGTGTGACAGACACAGCGCACAGCGCTCTGAAACGAGGGCCGTTTTAAACACGCCCTTCACAGCCTTAGAAAGGCAGCTTGTGCCTTTTGTTAATACTGTAACTCCCGGCTGGACGCCTTCCTTCTGAAAGAGAGGGCAGGCAAACCCTGTGAGGCCGTCCACTCCGAAGACCCCTCCTGCCAGAAAGCTTGGTCACAAAAAGCTGCCGCCGTCACGGACATCCCCATGTGAGCCGCCCAGGCTCCACCACTGCGTGTGCATGTCCAGGTCACCATCGCGGCTGAGCAGAAAGCCACCATCACACTGCAGTGTGGCTGCCAGGCCGAGCCACACAGGCTGCCAGGACCCACGTGGACGCTGTGTGGCCATGGTTTGCTCTCTGTCCTGTTTGCCTACCCCTGTGACCATTAATTCAGCAAATGACAAAGCCTGTTTTTTTCTCCTGCTTTTATCAGAGGCCACTGCAGTCTGAAAAAGGAGGTTTAGGGGAATCGTGAACTGGGAAGGCTGCCTGCACAGGCGAGCTGGTGGCCTGGCTGGTCCACATGGGTGGAAGTCTGGTCTCGTTCTCACCACCAGCAAAGGGCTGTGTGGAGAGGCAGAGCCGGTGCTGGGACACAGAGATGAAAAGCCTGCCTTCTGTGAACTGAACTTGCTTCTTTCTACTCCTGTAATCTGTACTTTTTGCATTTAATTCATTACAAAGAGTATTTCACACATGAAGACACAGAGTATATAGGAGCGTGTGTTCCCCACTGAATGTATAGGACAAATAAGATACAGCGTTATTGATTATATTCCCCACACTGTATTTCACATCCCCATGGCTATGTTGTGACTACTAATTTGCACTTTCTAATCCCCTCACCTTCTCCCCCATCCCCTCCCATCCAGCAACCACCGGCTTTTTTTTTTCTTCTATCTCTCTGAGTCTATTTCTGATTAGTTTGCTCATTTATCCTATTCTTTAGATTCCACGTATAAGTGAGATGATATTGTATTTGTCTTTCTCTGTCTCACTGTTTCACTTAGCACACTGGACTTATTAGGGAGATAATTTCATAGACTGTGTAGTCACAGGATGTGGAGCACAGCATAGGGACTAGAATCAACGGAATTGTAACAGCTCTGTACGATGTCAGAGGGGTAGTAGATTGGGGGAGGCGGGCTATCACTTTGTGAGGGGTGAAATGTCTAACTGTTACATTGCTCTGTACACCTGAAACTAATTTTTAAAAAAAGAAAAAAGAAAAGGACGGTCGTAACCACACAATTGTACCGTTTTTTTTTTGCGCTTCCCGTTATGTAGGATTTAAGCACCATACACGGAGGCATACCCAGCAGGAGGGAAACTATTTTTGGAAGAACAGTTGCGGTCAGGCAAAGGCCGGCACCGTTAGAGGGCTGAGCCCTGCTTTTCTCCTTCCTCACAGACAGTGTGCACCCATGTCAGCACTGACGTCCCCTGTGAAGTGGGAAGGAGGGGACGTTTCGTGCTGCTCAGAACTTGCAGAGAAGGGCATAACAAGATGTACCGGGGTTTTCAACATGACCCAACAGGGCAGAGGAGGGGCTGGGAGGAGCAAGCCAGGCCTTTCCAGGGCATCTGCTCAGGGGCTCAGGCTGTGCTGTCCCCTGTGCCCAGGACACATTGCTGGGTCCTAAGCCCCTGAGCCCCACAGGGGGCTGTGTCCTGCTGACACCAGTACCTGAGGATGACCCTTTGGCTCTGAACGCTGATGTTTAGGTTTTGCGCAAGGCTGGTCCAAGGCTGCCCTGAACACTCTCATTCAGTGACTGTGCTAAGGTCACAACCGGAAACGCTGAGGTCACTTTCTGGTTTTTCTCTTTGTACAAGTATCCAAGAAAACATGTTGTGTTTATTGGTGGAGATCCACTTCCTGAAGGGAAATTTAATTCCTTGGTTACAAGTCAGGCACAAATCCAAAACAAATTTTAACAAGCAAACAATATTTAAATATTTTTTCCATTTTTGGCTTTATTTTGACGCCTAAAGAAACAGCGTTTAGAAAATGCATTCCAGCATCGCACGTCACCCTACCAGTGTCACCCATCATCAATTCTTAATACAGAAAGCCACGCAGGGGGTGTTCGGCCTCAGTTCACTGAGCCACCGTGGGACGCCAGCGAGAGGGGCCCTCACATGTCACCGGTCTGTGTCTGCATCTCGCTGAACAAATCCCTCAGCATGTGGGCGCAGGCACAGTGCAGCCTCCATCCTCGGGAAGGCTCACGGACCTTCCCATGAAGCTGCAAATGTGAAAGAGATGAGGTCTTAACACGAATGGGCTTTGGAAGGACAACTCCCTTCTGGGCTCCGTCTGCTGTCATCACACGTGGGGTTGGTTGTGCAGTTTGCTCTTATGTGAAGGCAATCTGTGTCTTCTGTAAAGATAGTTTGGGTGTGCAAAGTGTCCTGGTGGGCTCAGTGTGAGAATCAGGCCAGGAAGACCAAGCGGATTAGGCTTCTCGAGGAATGCATTGGTCACTCACAAGGAAAAGCTGGCTCTGCACGTGTCCTGCCCACACGACAGAGAAGGAAAGGAACTTGCCACAGCTGACAGGCACTGTGGGTCCTCCTGCGCCAGCACACATGCATAACCGCCGTTCACCACCGAGCGTGGTGCTGGCTGCAGGTTCTCCCATGGACACGCTTTGCCAGGGCGAGGAAACCCCGTTTCTCTTCCTGGTTGCTGATTCAACACGAATTCATGTTGGATTCTGTCAAATAGTATTTCTGCTTCTACAGAGATGACCACACTGTTTTTCTTTCTAAGTGTGTTGATATGGTGAATTACACTGATTACTATTTGAATGTTAAACTAAACTTACATTGTGTCTGGCACCATCTGCCAGGCAAGTCAGCGATTGTGTGCCATCTTTCCTTGGGGGCACCTGCTGGTCCTTGACTTGGGGTTGGTTGATTGCCTCATGACATTAGCTCTCTGGAGATTCGCAATAAAGGTTGTGAATTAACATCTCTCCCACCTTTGTTCTCCTCCCCGATGTGCTTTTCAGCTTTCTACTATCCAAACGGGCCTGGCGTCCTAATTACGTTGTTCCCTTCTGGAAGTTTCCCCAGCGTGGCCACCTGCTTTCATACCACAGCAGGGCTTCAAAACGTGAGGGGAGAGTCTGCTGCCACTTCACCCAGGGCCGTCTTTTAGGAGAAAGGCCACCTTCCCTGGAGCAGAGGACGTAGCATGTCAGCTTCACTCTATTGTCCTGGAAATGCCACGCTATTTTTAGGAGGGTCTTAACACACGAGAATGACAATGATACAAGAGACAATTAGCCTTCCTGGGCAGTAGGTCGTCCGTGCCTGGGCAGTGGGGGATTACAGGATGGGCAGGCTTCGTTTCTCAGGACTGATGTGGGGTGGGGTGGGGGGGTTGCAGAGGGACTCTCTCTGTGCATGCCAGCTCCCACCTACTCAGACTGGCAAGACCACAGATGCGGAATTTATGAATAATGCTCTTTTAAAGATGCTACTTACTATTGCCAGTGGCAGTAAGTGTCTAGAATCACAGCCCAGCACCGGGCCCTGGAGACATTCAGTGTCTTCCGCCTGTCTGTGACCCACCCTGGGCTTTCCCATTTCCTGGGGGATTCTTAACAGAATTTTCACAGACAGGCACTCGTGTTCTTGTCTCTAAATCATATGAAAGACAGCATTTAGAAGCAGAGACGGCTCAGAGAGCACAGGAGAAGTTGGAAACATCCCAGGAAGAGGTTCTGTTTCGGCGGGCCCAATCTCCGAAGGCCCCTCGGAGGTCTGAGTGGCTGGTGCTGGCAGATGAGCCCTGCGTGCAGACAGGTGACGTTAGGCAGAAAGCTGGAGCGTGGTGCGCGTGTGATCCAGTCCGCACTGCATGTCAACAGGGGAGGCGCCTGTGGAAATAGGATTCCCATTTACTAGGTGGAACAGGCAAGAGAAGACCATCTTTACTTTGTTCCTATTCTCTGCTTGAGGGTTTCTTTCCTACACACGTATGTTTTATTGGCAACTCATTATACCGAGAGGAAGACACTCCACCGAGCAGCACAGCCTTCTGATGTACAAACAAAACACATTTAATTTGACTCAGTGTATTACGAGCATTATAATCCCCCTTTTGACTTGAACATGGTCGGCTAATGGCATCTGTTCAGAGGGATAAGCCTGTCTCAGCCATGGTGACAGGCTTAGCGAATGACAGAAATTAGGGCATTCTCGGAGATTACGTACTGTAACAACAGATAAGGGTTCTGAATGGAAAGCCGTCTACAGGTGGTTCTATGGGAACCGCCGACAATCGAGGGGTGTCCAGAGAGCCACAGAGTCACTCATGGCTGAGACACGGACACCCAACAGTGCAGGGCCATCTCCGCGTAGGGGACAGACAGGGCTGGCAGCCAGAACAGGGTCCCACTCTCACAGCCCGTTCCCAGGAAGGGCTGTGGACAGTGGTTTCTGTGAAGGAACAGCTCTGTGCAGTGTGAGCCAGCTCTTCATGTGACAGACGTTCAGGGGAAGCAACGCTGCCCCTTTCTAGGGGGTACGGAGGCTGGGCTTTGTTTCAGTAGCACACCTGGTCTGATGGAAGAAAGAAACAAATGAATCAGGTGCTAGGCTGGGAAGTGTCCTCTCAGTAAGGGGGATGGAGCCAAACCATCAGAGATCCCAGCAGGAGTGAAATTCTGAACAGCAGCTGCTGCCCACAGTCCTGGGGGCTTTATCGTCAAACGTGTTTGGGGACAGACACGCTCTTCAATGCCACTTTATCTGAAGCACAATGAAATAAAGGCTAAATGAGAGGAAATTGTTTCCTCTGCTTCCGTCACATGCAAAGCTTCCCACCTCCACTCAGGGGCGCCTCTCCTGTGTCCTGGAGGGGCGTGTGACCCTCACATAGTGACACCCGGTGTCAGGGCAGGACTGGATGAAGATGAGGCAACACAGGTTCAAGGGCCCTGTTGGGTCTTCTCTCAGAGGCAGCGCTGGAAGACCCTGAGCCCTGCCTGAGCCTCTGCTGGAAGGATGCTCTCTACCCAGTGATGGAAGCCTCTGACCCAGCCACCTTTAGCTGCCAGGGGCCACAACAGCAGCCTTCTGTGGTGACTTGTTCTCACTGAGCCTAGCGCTGTGTCTCCATTCCACTGTCCCGTTCATGGAGACGTGAGTGTGGCCCTGAGAGGCGATGTGGTTTCTCCAGCAGGCGGGAAGGAGCAAAGACAGGGTTGGAGACAGAGTCCGTCCCCTTCCCCAGGTGCCAGTGACGGGGCAGGGGACAGTGTGCTAGCCTCCATCGGCTGCTCTTGGCTCTGGGATGGCACCCCTGCTGAGTACATTGTCCCGCTCACCCTCCAACCCAGTGTCACCACGAAGCTGCAGAGCTCGATGGGCGGGAACACCGGGTGCTGGGTGGAAGAGGCGGGCGAGGAAAGGGAAAGGATCTGAGTGTGAAGAGAGAGGGTGAGCACAGCGCACACAGCCAGACAGACTCAGGACGGGCCTGCAGGGGTGCACAGTGGGGAGCCAGCGTTTGACAGGATGGGAAGGACGGTGTGCCGAACCGTGAAATACGGAGGACAGAGGACAGAGGACAACCTGTCTGAGGTCTCTGGGCTGGAAATACCCACCCAGGGGAGTGAGGCATCTGAGACAAGGCTCAGTGCAGGCCTAGAGCCCAGGTGCTGCACAGACACCTGGATTGGTGTCGACAGGTGGGAGGGGCCGTGCAAAGGACAGTGGCCGCCTGGTCTAGCTGCTTGTCCAAGGAGCTAAGGCAAGCAGGAAGCAGGCCAGGTCTCACTGGCCGAGAGTTCTGAGTCAACGCATCCCCATTGGGAAAAAAAAAAACGGGGCAGATACCATGTGCTAACTGGAAGGACACACACAGTTGGGGACTTGGAGAAATCTCCCAGGAATGACACAAAAGGAGCATGGACCTTTTATACATATCCTTTGTACAACAAATACTATTTAGGGCTGTTGTTATATTCCATTTTCTTTTAAACCATTAGTGAATTAGTGAAAAGAAAATAGGAAGTAAGAATAAAGGACATGGGAGTGTGAAGGAAGGAAGGAAGGAAGGAGAAAGGCTTACTGAGTGAAAACTAGGGATTCGCATCTTACTAAACTGTTTAAATGAGAGATTTTCCTGTCTCCTGCCATTTTCCTTCTTCTCACCACGACTTCTCTTTATGCAAAGATGACATGGTTAAGGTGGGTAGGCATGAGACAGCAACTAAGGAAACCCCTGAGTACACAATGGTTCAGCACCTAGTAGGTCCTAAGCTTTGCTTAAATGAGGAGCAGAGGGACATATAAACACGGAATGAATTGAATGCCTGCCATGGAACAGAGCGGTGAGAGGTGCTTGGAAAGGAGTTATGCAAATTTAGAGACTATCAGCAAAGTGCAAACGCTCCATCGGCAGTGATGACTCATCTCACCAACATCGGGAGATACTCTAACGGGAAACGGGGCACAGAGCTCTTAAAACCAGCCCAACTATCCAATCCTGAATATTGACATGATTAACTTCTTACATTTTCTTTTATTTTCCTAAGTTCAAGAAGGGTCATTCTGAAAATCTTTCCGAAGCACAAGCCATGCCCATTGTGCTTGCTGGGACTTATTTGCATCTTTGAAATGGCTACATGCGTAGAAAGCCTTGGACCCCTACCCAGATTGGACAGTATGGATACTTAGGACAAATCCAAGTCTAAATAACACTTTTCATTAATTCCCATGAACATGTTCCTGATGCCAGAACACGGTGTCCGTGTAAAGAGGACACGGGTGCTCTCAGAGAGAAAGGTACTGTGGCCAGGTATACAGCTGGGACTCCTGTCCGCCCGCCACGGGCCCTTCCTCCTGGGACGTGTCCTGACCACGGGTGCCAGGGTCCTGGTGGGAGGGAAGGTAGTTACCTTTTGTATCTGCAGTTTTTATTCCGCCCCTTGAAGACTTTTGTGGAGGATATAAAATAAGTGAGCCTGTCTATGGGGAATCATCACCCCTTCATGGCAGGCGAGAAATTCCAAAAATGCTTTGTTCGTTTGCTCCATTCTCCCAAAGCAAAGGTTATATTTCCTTTCCCAGGAACCATAATCTTTTTAGGACCTTCTCTTTACTGAGCAGTAAACATCGCCATGGGGCAGCAAATCATCACACAGCAGCGATACCCCATCAAAAGTGCCACCTAGTAAATGATGCCGGAGCTGACGGCCGCCATCCTTGAATTAACTAACTTTATGATGGTATTTCTAACACCTGAACTATCTGGACCCATGTTGCCCAGCAAACCATTTGATGGATGAGGCTGCGATTCTGCTCAGTCCTTTAACCCCGCCGCACAGTTTTCAAACGGCCATTCCACTGCGTCTGGCTTAATAGAGAGCAAGTCTTCGCCTTTTCTAGAAAATACCATCAGAGGAAAAACTTGCCCTTGTCCCGCCTGTGATAATTGAGAGGGACAGACATGGACCTCAAAACCAGCGTGTTCCCCGCCCCGACCCCAATAGAGCTGCCTTGGTGGCTGCGCAGTGGACTCACCCCCTCGTCCGCGCACAAGGAGCCCGCAGCTCCCTCCATCCTGGCGATCCCGCCCCCGGCGGGGCCTGATGCCAAGGAGAGAACCAGGCCTGAGCGGATGGTGTCGGGCTCCGGAATGCGTCCGTGGTGTCCTAACGCCACGTTTCCGCCTGTGATCAGGGAAGCAGGAGGCAACTGGGAAGCGGAGTGGAGTTCTGGTCCACCCTTAGGGGGGCAAAAGGGAAACTTTTGAGCTCATTTGTAGCGTTCTCCAAACTTACAGCAAACCGAAGTCAGAGCCTCACTTAGGCAACTTCCCGCCTGGCCCACGGTCCTCTTATGAAACGCGCGTGACCTCACTTCAGTAGTTACCACGAATTATTTTATTTTTTGAAATAAGCTATTAGCCCTCTTTAAATGAGAGAATGAGAGGGTATATATTAGGTTAATCCCTACGCTCTATGCTAATCTGAAATGATTGATAAGGTTTATGTCGTTAACAGCCTGTAATATGTTTCTAGATGGTCCTTCAGTAAAATACGAAACAATGTTTTACGTGGGCAGAAATAATGAGGTTTCATATTCAAAGCAGTACTTTTGGAATCGAAAGATACTGAAATGGCACTCTGTGACCATACACTTAGCTAAATGCTTCTAAATCTTTAAATTAATATTTTTATATTCAGATAAGCACATCTTACGGGTTTTACAATCATCTCCTTCTCATTGTGTGGGCTGATTGGTTCAACGTTTGGTTGTCCAGGCAAGATTTTAGACTTGTACCCCAAATGTATCAAAGCCAGGACAAAAGAAATGCGACCAAGGAACACAGACAGCAAAGGTATATTTTAATTACAATGCGTGTTTTGAAAACATAAATGCTCAGTGACGTCTCACGGTAACATCGGACCACAGTGCGGGCCACGCGTCTCTCCAGTGTGACAGATTAATTCACAATCAGGCCAGCGCAGGGGTCCTGGGATACCGGGTGTGACATGTGTGAGCACAGCACTCCCTCTTCCTGTTGGTCGGGGGCTGCTGGAGCCCCCGTCACATTTATGTTAATATCCACTAAAAGCTAAGAAGAAATCTTGCAGCAAAGTTCCTGCAGTTCAGAAAAACCTGGGTCAGTGGGCTGAGAGTCTTTTGTTTCTGAAAAGTTCATCCACACCCATCCCTCTCTCAGGAAAGAGAAAAGAAGAACCGTCGTTGACACTAAGCCGGTGGAAACCAGACCTGGCTCCCTGTGGAAGAGGGGAGGGTGTCTGGTAGGAATTAGGAGGATGTTAGCAGCTTGTTTGCCCAAAGGCAAGCGAGTGAGTCATGTCAGAGAGAGTGCCCGCTCAGCGTAAACCCCACCGTTTCGCGCTTGCTTCTATCCGGGAGTCGGTACTTGTGTGTCCTGTGGACACTGGTGTTCCACACCTGTCATTAAGGTGAAGGGGAAAGGGTGTCGCACCCTCACTGTGTTCCCACGGGTGGTGCATTTTGTCTGTGCCTCAGTGGGCCCCACAGGTCAGCCTTTGTGCCCAGTGCAGGGGCAGCAGCCTGGGGGCATGGGAGCTGTGGGCCTGGGTCCTCACTGTCCCCTCACCAGCTAGGTGGCTCCGGGCCAGCCCCATAGCTTGAGGGGAATTGAGGGTTTGGGTGGCTGGCACCAGCTTCCTTGTGAGGCTAAAACTTGATGACTCTTCAAGCAATCGAATGGCTCCCAGGCCACAGTGGAACAAAGACTCACGTTCTGAAAATAGAACGGAAGTCACAGGTTTTGATGCAAAATGCAGATTCAGCCCCCTGCCTCAGAATATGTTGCGCTATTTCAGGAACATGAAGGAGAAATATGGGAGAGGACGGCAGACCAAGGGAATAAAGAAGAAAACTGACAGGGCGCTCGTGAAGGAATTGCTGAGAACAGGATGGCGAGTTTGTAGTCGTTCCATGGTTTATAAAGAAAATTACTCTTGCGGTAGGGCCAAGTGATGCATCTCACTTTTTATTCTTTTCTCCTAAATACGCCCTTTGGTTACGTACTCCTTTTGTGGTTTGGGTTTCGGAGCGTGCTTATGTTAATAATAGAGGTAATAATAAAGCCTCACGAGTCACATCAGAGGGATTTAGCTTCGCCTGTCTGTTTACACTTGCATAACGTAAACAGTTTTGATCTAAAGATGAAACTTGGCAAGGGGCTCGTCTTTGCTGTGACCTAATTGTCCTGGTGCAGAGAGAACAACATGTGAACAGATGGGGGGGCGAGAGGGGGGCTGCGTACAGACAAGGTCACGTGGCAGCCCAGGCTCAGAGGACCTGCAGAGGGGGATGGCTCTGACCCCACCTCTCTCCTACACCCCCACTTCCTCTCTGGCTGCCAGTCCCCCCTCATCCACAGGTTCAAGCACAGGCTAATTGGGAACTTGTTTCCATGGGCTCCAGCCCTGCTGGGCACAGGCAGCGAGGTGTCCTTCTCCTCCGCTATGTCACAGGTGTCCCTATCTCCAAGCATCTTCACGAGGCCTGTTTACCAGCCACACTGAGGAGACAGGCTTACAAAGCTTAACACCTGTTTCCAGAAGGTTAGTTTCCAGATTTATAACTGATTTAACAAAGAGAGAGTGCTTTTCCTGAGGGGGGGAAAAAGTCACTTGATAACTTCTTAAATCATGATTTTAAAATAAATGCAATAAAAAGTTTACTGATAGATGGTTACTTTGGAAGAGTGAGAATGAGCTGTGTTTCCTCAAAGCTTTGGCCCCCAGTGTAAGCTGTGCACGTCACGCCCGCTCGGCATGTGGCCGCGAGTGTTCAGATGAGGGAGCACACCGACCCTGAAGGCCTTTGAGGGTGACCAAAGGCTACTGCACAGCCTGACGGGCTAGTCAGTTTATCTTCAGAGAAAATCCTACGAGAGTAAGTCAAGCTGATTGATATCCAACTAATTTCTAAATCTGTGAACTATATCCTGTGAAATTGAATTTAATAAGGTTTTGTAAAGCGAATTTGAGCAGATACGATGCTTCAGTGATCTCTGCATGTCCGTTTCATAAACTCTAATTTCTCAGTTTCTGTTTCCCACCTTGGATAAGGTCTGAGTTGAAAGCCAGTCCTGGAGTGTCAGTCCTTTTCTGCAGCCAGCGACGTCTGCAGGCCTGCTCTGATGCAAGCCAAATCATTCAGCTCACTGAATTCAACCCAACTCAAGTCACAATTGTTGACTGTGAATGTATTTGGGGAAACTGAGGATGCTGAGGCTTAATAAAACAAGCTCTCACCTTCCACGTGCTTATATTCTGGTGTGGAAGAGACGTTCACGCAAAGTCCTCACCACAAGGTCAAGGGCATAGTATTAGGTGGAGCACGGAGGTTGAGGAGGTGACGTCTGGTCAGGAGAAGGAATAATGGTGGCCCAGGTCTGGGGTCATTTTGGTTAGCTGAAAGTTAAAAGGAATTCTTTTTAATCACAATAAAAGAGTGTTGCTTAGGCTTGGAGATCACTGTTTTAACACCAAAGATGTGTCTGTCTCACTGTTAAAATAATCACCATAATTTCAGTTGATCTATTAATTCATAGCTATTAAGTCCATTCTGGCAATGAGTTTTTGGTGCTCCTCTGCTATAAAAATTACATTTTACACTATAATTATGATGTTAGCAGTAACTCATACTATTAGAATACTTACGGTCACTGTGAACTTTGTAGCCTAAAAAGCTCCTATGTTCAAGTTTTACAATATTCGGATCTGTCCTGTGATTTATGTTTTGCCACTAAGCTAGGCCCACTTGGAATCTATGAAATGTCAAACCAGAAAAACAACGGCACTTTATAGCCTCACATTCTCATTTACAATTTTATGGTGCACCCTCTTGATACGGAGAACTATTGGGATTTCTGAACTCTTTAAAACCATCTTTATGAAGATTTTCCTGAGCCAGTAATTTTAAATGGCTATGGTGCCTTGTCAAGGGTCCTTAATTAAAATCATCTCCGAATGCCAGCAAGAGCAATGGACTGGAGAGTGATTTAAAGACCACAGACAAGCCTGGGCGAATGGAACCTCCCATCATTTTAACATTTCCCTTTTGCTAAAGTGATTGAATAGATTATTTGTGAACATCAAGCAAATTTCCTGGAATTAAAAATAAAATTTTATCCCATCCATTCTCTGGCACCCTGCCCTCATCAGGGAGATGGCAGGCTACAGAACGTGAGTCACAAAACGCCCCTGGCCGTGTTCCAGACAGAAAGCCCTTTCCACACGCAGGTCCAGGCACGGGGGCCCTAGTGCATATTTCCTACGAAATAATCTGAGGGTTTGGACCTCGCAGTCTCTGAAATCCCACTAAGACACACAGATAAGAAAGTATACTAGGAACAAGATTTGTAGCTAACATTTTGCATTGTGATGTTGCAGGAAACAGGTGGGGAGACAATAGCACAGGGTATCGATTTTGGTATTTTCTTCTTAGTGGGAAGGGAGATGAGGTGTGGGAAAGCAAGGTTATGTGTCTCGCACTGAATTTTTATGTGTGTGATACAGCTGGAACTTTCTTGTCTTTGGCTTCTCTGAGGGAGCACATCTTATTCCCGTGCTTTTTCTGCTGACCTCATGGGACCTCAGTCCCTGTCATGGCTGGGTGTCCTTCATTGGGGTCAGCAGGGAGACTGCTTCAAAATGCTAACACCATGAGCTCTGTGTGTGCCAGGTCCTCCTCTGTGGGTGTGCAACGGTGCTGGCGGGCACCATCGTGGGCTCCTCAGACGGGCTTTCTCTCCTGGTTGGGTTTACAGCGGTTGGAATTTAGGATTCTTTTGGCTGTGGGGTTAGGAGCTCTTGGACTGACCTGTGATTCTTGGACCTGAGGCAGCTCTACTTGGTGGAGGAAGACTGAAGGTGTGGGGCCAGCTCTGTGTCTTAGGGTGTGTGGCGTGGACTTGCCTTCAGGATTCAGGTACTGGCACAAAACGAATGCTCTGGATACAGCCAGGATCCTGTACAAAGGACACACACTGGAAAATAGATACCTAAGAAGCAATGTCCTACCGTCTCACAGGCCTGTCACTAGGTAGCCAACCCCAGCACGCCACAATCCCATGATTCACTTCTACATAAAGGCAGATTGGCAGAGGGGTAGATCAGTAACCTGTCAACCAGATTTATTTCAATTTTTGATACCAAAAATCAGAGAAGTAGTATTTCCACTTTCCTGATGTTCTTATGAAAATCCTTATGTAGTAGAGAATGTTATACCTTTCCATGAGGTCTATAGATTTTAATACATTTTAATCAGTGGTTCGTACATGATGCACACTTAATTTCTAGGCTAATCCAAATTTGCTTTTAGAGAACTGTAAACCAGATGTTCTCAGGGGGCAGCTCAAGTCTTTTATTTTTTGTTTGTGTGTGTATGTGTGTGTTTTGCTTGGGGCATAAAAATCATTTTTCCCTGTTTCTGTGAGGTTGTTTTCAATTACAATCATGTTTGTGCTACAAACACTTAAAAAAAATTAACGGATGTATTTGGTTATTAGTTTATCTTTCAACGTACTGGTATTAATCCAGTTATTATGTTATATATATTAAAAAACTTATTCAAATGACAATCTCAATAACATCAAAAGTCTAGCGAATTTGGCCTCTTCCTCTCCCTCTGCAAACACAAAAGCCGGGAACGGACACATGGGTTCTGCCAACTGCTCGGGGAAACACATGTTCAGCATATGGGATGCCTGGCTGATCAGACACCGACATACCTGCCATGCCACATGTGCTGTCACTGCAGAGCCAAAGCCCCATACGTGGGGGGCGCCATCTGACCTGTGGCCCTGTCGCCCAGACCCGGGTCCCTGGACACACCGGAAGTGCAGCCAGTCCTTTAGTGAGCAGGCCACAGAAACCCAAGTGCGACTGCGAGTGCTCCGCTGTCTTCTGAGAAGCCCTCGCTGAAATACTACTTTATGTCAGAGCAGCTGCACAGCAGGACGGGCGGCCCACACTGCCATCCGCCCTCTGTGTCTTCAAGGACGGTGTCATGGTCAGACGAGGGGTCGCAGGAACGCAGTCCTGGGATGCCTTACAGCTTTCTGCTGCTAACCTTTTCTCCTCGTTTCTACTGCTGTCTCTTTGCATTTTTGATTTTGAAATACAAGCAATGAGGAAAAGAGGGGTGGAGTGGCCACCTCTCCCCAAGTATGTAAAAAAATGAAGTTTTTATGATCTTGTTTTCTTGACAAGGGAATTTAAAGCACCAAGTGCATGCTATGAAACAATGAAATCATTATCTAATGATGATTGGAAAATGAGGGAAAAAAGAGAGATTAAAGGAAGGCGGGGAGAAAAAGAGAAGTGGAGAGAAAAGGAAAGAAAATGGAAGGGCTTTGTTTGCCTTACAGCTGGTCTTCTCACATGCACACAACACCCCCTCCTCCACGCGGGCCCCAGGCTCTGAGCCCTGGCCCCGGGCAGCATTCGCTGTTTCACAGGACGCCTCTTTATACCTTCATGTGAGCCACTCATGGGCATGACCGGGGGCTCACACGTACACGCCGCTCTCGCCCGTATGGACTGAGAAGACTTGTTGCTTGGCAAGAGAAGAAAGCTGCGGCCACTCGGATTACCTCTGAGTCCTCTCGCCGTGGTGCCAGCTTCCAGATTTCCTGCCTCAGGTAACAGCTCTGACTCCCGCCAGGAGCCTCTCTTTTAGCTGCAGCAACGTGTAAGTGATTCAGTGTTTAAGGACCATAAAGTCCTACCTTCCCGCGATACCGAGGACACAGCTGAGAACAGAAGAGGACCTGTGATTATTTCTGGTCGTGCAGCAGAGTCTGCATGGCCTAAAATAGTCAATGTTGCTTCCGGAATGTTTTTCATACAAGACATCTGCTCCATCCTGAGGAAACACAATTATACACAAGATGCTTTCTCTGCGAGGGAGTTTGCCAACTCAACGGGTGAGGTCGCCCTCATGTCCACAACAAACTATAATTACATTTAGTCCCTAAATTTAATTCAGCAGTGAAGAGGAACTGTAAAACAAATGCCTGGGGCGCAAGATGGAAAGAGATGATAAGGGAGCTGTAAAGTGGGGGCTAGAGTGACCCATGTGTTTGGTACAGGATCAGAGTTAGTCAGTGTGAACTCGGGGTTTGCTAAACGTAGATGATTACAGATACGTGTTTATGCACATGGTGTAGCGACACGCACTTTTCTTGCTCTGTCAGCTGAGAGGGTCCAGAGGCGAGGGCGGCCCAGCAGCAGCGTGCACACCTGGAGCCCAGCGTGGTTTCCGTGCCGCCCTGCAACAGAAGCAACCAGAGCTTGCTGGATGGATAACTGATCCTAGGACCAGCCAGGAAACATATACGGTGGACCGGGAGCAGCTCATGCTTAAAAAATAAAAAAAAAGAGAAGTGTGTGAAAGGACTTAAGGCCCACTGAAGGCTCTCCAGGGGCCAAAGCTGAGAAGGTCTGCGCAACAGAATAAATAATGTTATATTATGTTATCACCCCAAGTGTAATGCAGATATTCATCAGTTCATGCTGACGTAAATAAACAATTGAATAAATACGTGACGGGGGAGAAAAGACAAGTCTCCCGTGAAGAGGGGTTCAGATAATTTCTGTAGGTAACCTGTCTGCCCACAAGAGGCGGGGCATAGCCCCCCGTTTCTTAGGTGTGGGCTGTCATGGTGAGCTCCTGCAACAGGACGGGATGGGAAGTGGGGGGAGGGGGGGTCGTGACGGTGGAGAAGCCGACCAGCACCGCCTCAGCTGGTGATCCAGGTGGAAGTTGGCAGTGCTCAGCCACGGTGCCGGGCTGCCCCCTCGACAGGATGCAATGTGAGTGGCACTTGATCTCCGTGTTCTTCCTTCCGAAAACCCATAACCCCAGTCTCATCATGAGAAAAGCATCAGGCAAACCCCAGGAGAGGGACATTGGCAGAGTTCCTGACCAGCGCTCTTCACACCTGACAGTCATCACAAACGGGAATGCTGGGAAGATGTCACAGCCAAGAGTTGCTGAGGGAGGCATGGTGACCAACTATAACCTAGTCCTGGACGGGATCCCGGGACAGAGAAATACCTTAGAAGAAGAGTAAGAAAACCTGAACAAATTACGGAGTTTAGTTACTTAGAAGGTATTGATATTTGTCAATTAATTGTAGCAAATGTAACAAGTTCATGGGAAGTGTGTGCCACCCTCACAGGCTGCATAACGAACAGCGCTCTGTAAAATAAAGCACAGCATAAAAGGTACAGCCTACAGCTACTATCACACAGAGCTGAATAGTGGGTGCTTCTCCCCTCAGCCTGGAAGCGAGGGAAGGGTTACTGCTCTCAGAATTCTCACCCCACACGGCACTGGGCCAATAGGCGAGACCAAGACAGTGAAAGCACGCAGGCTAGGAGGGGGTACCACCGTCTCCACTGGCACATGGCAAGAAAGTCTGTGCAGGAGACCCTAAAAATGCGTCCGACTCCTGACCTGAGAAATGAATGAGTTCAGCAAGTTAGCAGAACAGAAGACCAACACACGGAGTCAGCTGAGCTTCTGGGGAGAAACAGGGAACGCGCACAAAACAAAATTAAACACACTATCGATTACAGTCACGTCAAAGAAAGTGGATCACTGACAAATCGTGTACAGGGTCCGTGGGCGGAAAGCTGCGAAGTGCTGAAGAAAGAGATCACAGAAGACTTAAACAAACGGGCAGGTATTTCTAAATAAATATATAGACAGAGTGTGCTCAGGGATTGGAAGAGTCATCCTGGTAACAGACTCCTCTCCCTAAATTGATTCTTATGCTTAATGAAATCCCTTTCAAAATTCCAGCAAGGTTTTCAAACATGGAGACGCTTATTCTAAAATGTGCATTGGAAGTCATAGACCCTAGAATAGCTAAAAAAAAAAAAAAAGAGAGAAGAAAGCGGAATTACTCTGCTTAATGCTTTCTGTCCAGGATTCAGGAGTGTGTGGCACTGGTAGGGGACAGACATGCAGGTCAGCGGAGCAGAAGACTGAACCCAGAAAGGACTCACACAAACACACACATTGACTTTTCACAAAAGTGCAAAACCTATTTAATGGAGAAAAGATAGTCTTTTCAGCAAGTGCTGCTGGAGCAATTAGTCATCTATAGGCAAAACCAAGCAGCAAATGGACCTTAACCTAAACTTTATACCTTATGCAAAAATTAACTCCAAAGAGGCTTTTTAAAAAGTAAAATACTAAACTATTAAACATGAAGAAAAAAATAAGAGATAAACGTCTGTATCTAAGGCTAGGCATAAAATTCGTAGGCACCAACACCAAAGGCAGGATCCATAAAAGGAAAAATTATAAATTGGACTTCATCAAAATGTAAAACTTTGCTCCATGGAAGGTCATATTAAGACAATGAAAACATAAGTTATAGACTCGGGAGAAAATATTGACTGAGAGAAAATATTTGCAAAGCACATATTTGACAAATGACAATTATCTGAACTATATAAAAAGAACTCCCCAAACTCAATACTATAAAATAAACAATCCAATTAGAAAATGCCAAAAGATATAAATGGGCATTTTGCCATGAAGATATACAGATGGCAAAGTGGTCCATGAAAAGATGCTCATTATCATTAGCCATTAAGGAGATGCAAATTAAACCACAATGAGATATCACTCCATCCCTATCAGAATGACTAAAATAAAAAATAGTGGCAACCCCTCATGCTGGTGAGGAGGGGAGAAACCGGACCACGTGTCGGTTGCTGGTGGGACTTGGAAAAATGACGCCGCCACCATGGGAGACAATGGCGGTTTCTTATGAACGAAATATCCATCTAACGTCACTGCAATCCATGTCTGCACTTTAATCCTCATCTGCGCACTTGGGCGTTGATTCCCACAGAAATAAAATTTACGTGCACAGGAAAATCTGTACATGAGACTCAGAGCAGCTTCTCTCATGACAGACAAACACTGGGCAGAGCCCAGATGTCCTTCTGCGTGTGGAGGTTAACACACACGCTGTGACACAGCCATGCCATGGAGGGGACCGAGAATAGAGAACGCATGCCCTTCACGGTGCCCGGGGGCCAGGGCACAAGGGTCCTGGGGGTTCACAGAGGCAGTGAAGCAGACTTCAGTTGTTCTCACTCAAGGGGTTCAGAATGAGTGCGGAAAAGGGCCTCAGGGAACCCTTTTGAGAAACAAGACTTGCGTTTGGCCTTAAAAGACAAGACAGAAAAAGCAGGAGTCCTTGCTAAGCAGGGAGTTTTTATAGCAGAGTTCACAAGCGTGCAGGTGAGGCTCATTTCTGGTGACGAGACAGCAGCGGGAAGGAAAGGCCCGCCATCACATTTGCTGTCCACACCACAGCTAAAGCCACGCGTGAGCCTTCCCTCGCACGTCTCAAAACGTGTAATCGGCAGGTGGAAGCTTTGGGAAAACTTGGTGAACATGGAAAGATTGGTATACTAGCCTTCTCGGTTGCTCAGAGATATTTTTTTTTTTACTAATAGAAGAGCAGCTCACAGAGCTACGTTTCCCAAACAATTTTTAGCACGACGTGTGCAGAGAGGTTTCCTGAATGAAGTCTTGGAGGATGAATCAGTCTTCGGAAAAGAACCCACAAGAGGTTTAATGAAAACAGGACCGGAGCGGCCGGTGAGTTCTCGGAGGCCTTTGTTCGCTCTGCCGCCCTCGGAAGAGTCTTTGATTCGAAGCTGCTCTGCGTTTTCCAGCTGCGGCAGGGAGCCTGCTTCCAAGGTTGTTACACAACGGGTCAGCAAACGTCTGATAATCAGGGCTTCCCAGCGCTAGATCTGTTTCTAATGAGTTCAAAAGGGCTCGGTGGTTGTGGGTAGCACACACATGTCTGTGCCTTGTTCCACAGCTGTGTTGGATTGAAACGCACTTGCTGGCCAGGGCGTCACGTGAATTTCCTTCACCATTTGCTCCTTTGCACGCGGCGGTCTCTTGCCAGCAAGCACAGCGGAAGACGAGGATCCAGAGAGAGGGAAAAGAGGCCTGTGTGCTGGGTATGTGGGTTGAAACACGTACAGCTGTTTAATCTATTTCCTAATTTCTTTGCGCTCGTGTTGCAAAATGTAGGAAAGAAAGAAACACAGAGAGACTAAGTCTGTGGGTTAGAGTAAAAAAAAAAAAATCGGTCCTGAATTAAGGACCTCCCTTTTAATGGCAAACAGTTGAGATGGGGATGTATGTTTATTTACACAACAACGGCCGGAACGCGTGGGGGTCGCAGTCCTGTTCATCTCTCATTTTCATCAAGGACTTGCTCTCCATATGGAAGACGCTCCGTGGGTCGCTCGAGCTAACCCCTCTCATGGGCACAGCCCATCAAGGCAGCCTTGCTTCCTTACGGGGAAAAGCTGTCCACGCCAGGTGCCCAAGCCTTCATCTCTGAATGTTGACATCACAGGTTTGTTTCTCATGTGAAGCTAGTTAGGTCCAAGCAGTCACAAATGAACTCACGCGGCCAAAACACTGATTGTGAAAAGAAAAAGCTGGGTCAGTGAGTGGTAGGAGGTTAGGGGTTCGGGGCTGTGGTCGCTGAAGCGGGTGCCTGGGCTTGCTCCAGTTTCGGGCCCTTTTCTGCCAACAAAGCCTGTGTGTGCTGAGGAAGAGGGCACTCATGCCCCGGGCAGGGTCACCACACCCAGGCGGGCACACACTTACCTTCCTGGGGAAGAACTGGTCATAAGGAGCGAACTCAGGAAGACCTGTCAGGCCTGGGTTCCCTTACGTCCCAGGGTGCTATTGTTTAAACAAGGTCATGTCTGGGTTGTGCTTTGCCCCTTTCTTCAGATGGCATCCTTCTGCCCAGAGAGGCTGCAGCCCCTACAGGAATGCACAGCTCACCACAACACGCCACGGTGCCTGGCCATCCGCAGAAGTAGACCCAAGTGCCCATTCTGAGGCGGAGTCAAGGGCCTGGGGAACAGCAAGGGGGGGCAGGAAAGGAGGCAGGAAAGGCAGGTGTGTAGGGAGGTGGAGGGTGAATGCCCAAATCCCCAGAATGCCGCTCACCACCATCCCCGCGTTACCTTAGGAGGACACGTACCCTGCAGCTGGGCGAGTCCCCTCG
>NW_017731427.1:1197509-1202227 GCF_001890085.2 Hipposideros armiger
CGGAGAATAGGCAGTTTCCTCAGAGGGGCCCTGGGCACCCGGGGACATGGGCTGGTTGCTGGGAGCCCCAGATCGGCCTGTCTCCCGCTCCTGGGTCTTTGTGCTTTGGCAGCTGAAGGACGAGTGACGCATCACAAGGAGGCGTCCTAGAGTGGCCTGGTGTGCAGGCCAGAGGCATGGCGCTGGGTAGGAGGTCAACCAGCTGCTGTGGATTACGGCCATCAGTGCGGCCTCGCTGACCCATGGCTAGCTCCTCGGGGGGTCATGAGTTAAAAGAGACTACATGACATGAGCTTTAAAATGTCAAGTTCACCTCACACTTCACCTGTGATGACTAGCGTTAGTATTTATACATAATTGAAGAGGAAAGAAAGTCTCTGATTGTTTCTTGGACCTCTACCCTTCTTTTTCGGAATTTTAAAATGTACAACTCTTTACCAGAAATGTAGAAGTAAAATTATTTTTTTTGTCGACAGGGAGTTACAGACACAATGACACTGCTTTGAAAATTCTTGGTATTTATGACGTTTGAAAAGCAAATATTACCTTGTTCAGCATAGTCTGTAAACGCTCACCACAGGTGTCCCGAGATCTTTGTAATTTATTCCAAATGATGCATGAGAGGGTCTTCTAAGTCAAGAAGAAAACGTAGCCCTCCGATTCCTACCTTCTGTGGGGAGGACCGTTTGCAGCTAATGACACNCTGTTTCATTTAACTTTTGGAAATAATCCTTTAGCTATTAATGGATGCATGCAATATATGGAAAATGTATATTTTTATAATATCTGGTCTTTCCTTGAAATTGTAGTGCTTTATGCCTTGCTGCAACGTCTGTGAGTAAGACATGGGCCTGCCTTACCGTTCATTCCTCAACACATAAACGTTTTTTTGTTCTTTTTTCTCTCCCACCATCTGAAGTTACAGAATGAATTGCCATTAGCAGCAGCTCAAAGTCTGAGGTCAAAGAAAAGACAAAACCTAACAAAGAAATTGATCCTGGGGCACCTATGGAATTCTATAATCAGACCCATATTCTAGACACAAGCGTCCTCAGCAAATCGCCTCTGAAATGTAAAAATTTAATTTGTCAACATGTTTACATCATATCTTCCATCACTGTCGCGGTGGTGGCAGGGTGTGGGGACACGGGGCTGCAGACGCCCGGCACGCTGAAATGAGGCGACGTGGGCTGATTAGAGTTCACACTGGGTGGAATTGTCTCGGACAGCTCGGCAATCAGATTATTAACTCTGATACCAGATACTCTGTCTCTTCACTCGGATTAGCATGAAAATTTTGATATGGATCGATAAGCAATCTTTTCTTTATAAAGCATCGGTGCAAGCTTCATTAATCTGTGTGTATGTTTATGTCAAGGAATTAAGACATCTTGATTACTGCCGGTTCTCCTCCTTTTAGTTCTTGGGGAGAAAAATCTCATATAAATTTATTAAATAAACTGCTGGACTGCTTACCTCAAAGAAAATTGCATCCTTTCTTCTCCTTCCCAGTCCCCCAAGATTGGGCCACNCCAGCCAGCCGCCTCAAGAGACTAGGCTGGTTCTTGTCAATGTTTATGTCAGAAAGCGGCAAGAGCTCCAAAGTCACTTGAACATCTGTGGGTCCAGGAGGCACATGCGTTGTACCAGCCACCTGCACAGGTGTCTCAGACACCTCTCAGTAAGGCGCCCCTAGTTGATGTGATCGCCTGTTCAGGACCCAGGTGTCTGTCATGATGGGACTTCCTAGATGTCGATCTGGGCTTTTTAACTCTGAATGTATGTGCGACGTTGCTGTTGCCTCTTTGTGGAAAGTGAAGCCCTCACTTTGGACGGGGAGCACTTACTTGGTGTGTTTCCGGCATTTCTTAGATCCTCCGTGTGCCAGCCAGCCCCCTCGTCCGTCACCACTGGGTGTTCTCACCAAGGTGGGGGCTCAGAGGCCACGGTGTCCTCTAACGCTGCTCTTGGGTTTCTTAACCTCCCCCTCCCCCCACAGCTGGTTACTTGGTGGTTCGATTTTGAACTGATTCTTGATTTTCATAAATTGACTCCTTTGCTGAAACAGTTTTAACAGCCAGAGGCAACCTCCTCCCAATGCCAGGTGTCGAAGCCACGGAATGAAAAGCTTCCTTTCTGCCCCAGCTATCTTAGACTTCACCATGTTTGAGGCTAAAATGTAGTAGAAGAGAGAATGTAGTTCTTGTTTTCAATTGTTAATTACATGCTTTACAAAGAGCTGAAAAAAAATTTAATTGTAGTAAAATACTCATAACATAAAACTTACCATCTTGACCATTTTTCACTGTGCAGCTCAGTTGTGTTAAATAAATATATTTAAACTGTTTTGCAGCCATCGCCACAGTCTGTCTCAAGAAACCTTCATCTTGCACATCTGAAACGGTACTCATTAACAACAAGCCCCCATGTCCTGCTGCCCAGCCGTCGGCACCCACCGTTCTGCTTCCTGCCTCTTTGCATGTGACCTCTCTGCACACTTTATATAAGTGGGATCACGCAGCAGCGTCCTTTGGTGACTGGATTATTTCACTAAGCATCACGTCCTCAAGGTCCATCCCCACGGTAGCCTGCGTCAGAATGCCCTTCCTTGCTGGGGCGGAGCAAAGGATGGATGGCTCGTAAAGAGAAACAATGCGCTTCTCTCTTTTATCTCTCTGGATCGGCCGAGATATCTGTTTGCCTGAGTGGTTTGCTAATTGATGGAGGTGCGTTAGAAGGCTGGATTAGAAATGCAGTAGAAGAATGGAAAAGAGGGACTGACGTCACAGTCCCCTTCTGACACAGGCCCTGGAACTCCACTGCAGGAAGTTCCAGGCCCTGGCCCCGCCCCGCTGTGGGGAGACTGACATGTGTGCCCTGGCCCCGCCCCGCTGTGGGGAGAGTGACATGTGTGCCCTGGCCCCGCCACACTCCATCCACATTTTCCATGTTGTCATTTGAATAACTCAATGGCGGGAGAAGAGGAGAGCCAGATGTAGTGTGCAGCTAAGAGGAAAAACATAGCAGAAAGAAATGAGAAAATGTTTATGAAAACTTTGCTCCATTTACCGAAAAATTGCTCTGTATCAATCACTTGCAAGTGAAATCAGATATCCAAATCAACGTATTAAAACATCTTAAAAATGTGTAAATTCCAACTGCCATGAGTTTACTGAAGACAATCCTGATTTATTGTTTTTAGTATGTTTCCTATTTACTGTAACGTTTGAAATCTCTCCAAATTATCTTCCATTGAGACTTTGGCTCATTTTTGTTTGTGGGTGTTTAAAACAACATCGACAGGGGGAAAATGAATTGCAGCCCGGTTTCCTCTTTTTCTCCGTAAATATAGGAGTTGTAAAATGCATGCCTGCTTATTTATTTATTTCACCATTTAAATCACTCCAGGATCGAATGGACACACTGAAAGGTACAGGCAGCTGGAGGCCTGCGGACACAGCTTGCCCGAGAGAGAGAGAGAGAGAGAGAGAGAGAGAGAGAGAGAGAGAGAGAGAGAGAGAGCGCGAGAGAGCGAACGTTCCCACAGGGAGGCTGATGGACTGGGGTCTCCTCGGGCTATCCTCTATGCTCAGGCGTTCTCCTTGGGTTCTCAGGCTTAGAAGGGGCATCCCTTTCTGGGACAGGTTCTTTGAAATGGAAAATTTTCATGTGTCGGTCACTCAGGAACATCATAACAAACCAATGCCTCTTTTCCAAAATGCACTGCCTGTCACACTCCTGTCTCATAGCCCTAAGGTGTGTGAGCCAGTGTGTGAGACTGTGACCCACAGCCTCTGTGTCCAAGAAGTATACTTGCTGTGAGTGTCGGTTTGCAGATTTGTTCAAAGCTGATGATGTCACTTCATCCATGTTCCCAAGTGTCTCTTCAGGCAAACTCTTTAATTCTGACAACGTTTTATGCACTGAAGTCTCACTTATAATCTTAAATATTGCCTCTTCTTAAGAATCAGGATACTGACCCTCTCTAAGCAGCTGGCTATGTCTCAGGCCTCATCCCCACTGACTGCCCTTTGCCATGGTCTGAAATGGTCTGAATGTCTGCATCCCCAAAGCTTGCATGTTGAAATTCTAATGCCCAATGTGACAGTCTGATGAGGTGGGGTCTTTGGGAGGTGATGAGCCGTGAGGGTGGGGCCCTCCTGATTGGGGTTACTGCCCTTATAAAAGAGACCTTCAGCCCTCCACCGCTGAGGGCACCCTGAGAAGGCTGTGACCGCAAGGGAGTCCTCTCCAGAGCATGACCACACTGGGACCGCGATCTCAGACGTCCAGGCCCCAGACTGCGAGGAGTAAGTGTCTGTTGTGTATAAGCCCCGCCGTCGGTTACGGCACTCGGAGGGACTAAGACACCCTCATGCCTTCACACTCTCTTTGGATGCTGTGCATCTGTGATGGACAGCTGCTCCTGAAGTCTGGTCTGCTGATGTAAAGTCTTCAAAAACAAATCCCAAAGCTGTATTCAACCTTTTAATAATTTGTAGCACAATATTAACATTGACGTTTCCTTTATCTTTCCTCTCTTTCCTTTCTCGAGTGCAGGTCACATTTGAATATCATGCTTAGAGTCTTACTCATTTGAGCCAGGGTCCTAACGCTGAGTCCCAGGGTTCACATCTCCGTTTTTACAGCCTTTCCTAATTTAAGTCACCAGAGGCTAGTGAATCACTAAATTCTGCTTTATTTTGTTTTGATTTTTT
>NW_017731427.1:1206972-1210881 GCF_001890085.2 Hipposideros armiger
TCTTACAGTAATGCTGGTGTCTGATGGTGTAAGTTCTCTGCCTTCACTGTCCTTCTCCAGTGTGGTCTTTGCTAATACAGCCCTTTCCATTTTTTACGATTTTATAGTATTTATATAAATTTCATTTCATAGGCTTATGAATTGCCACAAAATGCTAGAATTGGGATGGGGTTGCATTGACCTGGTGGATCGTTCCGGGAGAGCTGACACAGTAGCATTATGGAGTCTGCCTTCTGTCTGCTTTCCATCACATTACATTCTGCCTAAAGATTTCCCTCTTCACACTTATTTGTTCTGTTTGTAGTTCTCTTTCCTAGCTTCTTTCGTTGGAACTTCAGATCATCAATCTTAAAACTTTGATTTTCTAATATTTAACACCCTGAAGCCAGCAGGTTCTTTGAAAGCTGTTTAGAGGAATGGAAAGAATGAACACAAGATTGGGAACCCAAGGTCAAGGCACCAACGAGGGAAGAAGTTAAGATTAGCAGTGAGGCAGGGGCGACCTTTGCTCAAAAACTGCGCCTGTGGTGGGAACTAGATGAGCAATACGTCGTTGCAGGAGGCAAACATTTGGCAAACTCTGGCGAACAGCCCTCTGCCATCATGGGGAGTGGGAGCTAATGGTAGTTGACCATTCATGTCCCTCTGCTTAGGTGGGCCTATGATAGACACCTATGCACCTCCACTTTCACGGAAGTCCCCACCCAGGTTTTTGACAAAACTCAAGGAGGGAGGAATAGATTAAAATGGCTACATCTGCTGCAAACAAAGGGCATGGTGAGTTTGATGACATTACCATGGGAAATAAGACACAGAAGTCTTGCCACAGGACTTCTGGTCACCTCCCAGGAGCCTGGCACATTTTGGAGACCTGAGACTACAGATGAGCAAGGGCAGACACAGTTCCTACTTGTGTGGAGTCCAATAATCTAGTGTTCACTGTCTTTTGTAGTTCAAGAGCACTTTTCCAGAGACGAAGCCAATATGTGGTGCCTGAGAGAATTCTCTCAGCCACAAAAGCGATTTGCTTCCCACACAGTGTCTTTTTATTGAAGGGCTGCATCGTGGCGAAATACTTTGGAAGTCATTTTAAACAACAATTAGGGATTCAAACCTGATTTAGAATCCAGTCACATGTAGCGCTACCAATGCAAATAACACAAATGGGGTGAAGTCAGATGAGCAGACAGTGTCCACCCCGGGCTAGGAAGAGCAATGACAACTATAAACTATGTCATACTGACTTCTCTGGCTGGAAGCCGGCAAGTGTTTTCCGACACTGGAAGTTCCCTCCTGCTCACAGACGATTCAGAATCTGAGGACATGTGCATATCAGAGTCAAGGAAACGTATCACCAACATCTTCATAACATTTTCCTGAGCTAACTTGACTGCCGTTTTGAGCTAAACAGAAGTTTGGGTCTCTCACTCTGCATTTGCTTGAGCTTTTGGAGCGGACCCTGAGTGTTTTCTGAGGAAAGTTCATACTCTTTGTGCTGATGGAGTAGAATCCTTTTTATTGATGGTAAAAAAAAACAAAACAAACATATTTTGGTGGGTTTCCTGGAGGATGCAAGCAATTTTCCTCTTTCAATAACCCAGAATGACAGAGTCATGTACCTGGACTACATTAATTTGGCACTTTATGAACCGTCTTTCCTTTACTAAATTCCTCTTATTTTGTTGGTGTTGGAATAGTTTCCTGCATTGGGAGATATTTTAAAGACCAGCTGGGGCAAAACATGAAGCCACCCTGGAAGCGTGTTGGGGGGGGGCTGTGTGTACTGGGTGTTTGGCCCCACCATGCATCAGGATTTCCCTCTAGTCTCAGCCTCACGAGGGTCCTCCCCTGAGCAACTGGAGTTTCTTCAGCATTTAGAGATTGGGGGGTCATCTAACCATTGTATTTTGTTCCTTATTTTGGATGCTGGGGTATTCATAGTAAAATGTATGCTTTGCCCTTGAAAAGTGTTCTGGATCCTAGTACATTTGTAGTGGGTATCAATCTTCTCTACACGTATTTTCCTCTCTCCTCAATTTCTCACTCACTTTCACATTCTTGTGATTTTCACACTTTCGTATGCTGCCCAAAACCTTTGGATGAATGAGAAAATCACACAGACTCAAAAATATGCCTGGATGGATTGCTAACTAGTTATCCAGCTACCTGTTGTCCATTTGTGGGAATTATTTTTGATGGGTGTCTTCATGTAAATACCTAGGTGCTTTGAAAACATCAGGCTGTAAAGAAAGAAGTCATTTTTTCACATGAGCGGAGAGAACGGGAGCTATGCGGGGTCGCATTTGTCTAGGAAATTGGGAGAGGAAACACCATCATTTCTTAAGGTGCTGCATTTATAATTTAATGATGAACTTAATTATTTAAATTGTATTTTAATTCTTCTACTGTGTTGCTTGAAAGCACATAATATTCATGAAACTATCTTCTTCATATACCGGGGAAACAGAATTAAATGTGTAAACACAGTTGCACATGCAGACCCACTCCATGCTCACTGTGCTCAGAGGCCTAAGACACTGGACATGGTCCCAGGTCTCCACCATCCCTGGCTCGCTGCTGGGTTCTGATGCCACGTGGGAAGGAAAGCTTCCTTCTGTAGTCTGAGAGCTGGAAGGTTTGCCGCAGGACACTCAGGGCTGGTTGTCAGAACACCCGGACATTTACCACGCCCGCACCCGGCTTTGCCCCACTGTCCATCACTGACCGACTTTCCCAGTGAAATTATTCATGATGCCCTGTCACCCTCAGACATACTCCTCTGACAGCCACCTGTGGGTTCTAGTCTTTCCTCTGCCATCAAGTAACTACCTGTGACTTGGGGAGGGCCACTTCAGCCCTGGTTTCCTCATCAGTAGAATGCTGTCATAATGTGAATTCTGATTATTGTATCTGATGAGTTAAAATATGTGGAAAAGCATATAAAAAAGCTAAGCAATCTACACATGTAACAGATGGTTTTAATCAGTCACTAATGTCCATCTCTTTCTTTCTTTTTTTTTNACTTTTACAACAGGAAGAAACTGAGTTGTCACAACCTGGGAATAAATGCTCAGGCTCAAACAAACCAAACATTCATTTCCCAGGTGCTACAGGGGCAGTAAAAAGTCATTTTTCTCTTACCTCTATTAGCTCCAAAAATAGAAGGATTGGTGTTTTATATAATAAAAAGTGGTCTAGATTGGGAATCGAGAAACATGCGCAGAGAAGCCCAAACTCTTGAGTCCGTCTGCCCCGAGCTCAGCACAGGACCGTGGGCAGAACTTGTGGTCCCAGCCAGAAGGCTGCTGGGTTCTTAGGGGTACCAGGACTGTGTGGCATCCACACAAAGTGACTGGAACCACCCCTCCCACTGGGGAAAGCGACAGCGTCACACACTCCAGGTGCCTCACTGGAGTTGTCCCGATGCACATCCACAGTAACCACAGAGGGAAGCAGTCACATCTCTGCTGTGTAGGCGAGGACAGGGGTTCAGACCACGTCTGCCCAGGCTCACACACCTGGGGACATGGCCACGGTTTTGGAGTGGGCGCTGTGCTCCACAGTACACACTGTCTCGGACTCTCCGGATGGCAGGTGAGGAAGGGACATGCTTAGGGACGCAGGGCAATGCATATGAAAATGGATGTCCACTCACAGTGACAGCTGAGTGTCATTGTGGGGTAGGCACTGCACAGACATGCGTCAGCTGCCGGAGGAAATGCAGGAGCGTTCCCGTGTCTGAGGACAAATCACACAAAAGCTGGAGTTTGAAATCGGCCTTAATGATAGAGAAGGACTGGGCACACTTGAAATGAGGAAAAAAATGAGAAGGGCCTGAGAGGGTGGCTGGTCGGTGACATTAAGGGGAACGTGGGGACATCAAACTGGGCAAAGCACCGTCTTCCAGGA
>NW_017731427.1:1216176-1225623 GCF_001890085.2 Hipposideros armiger
CTCATGGCAGCCCAGCTCCAGGTTGAGCTGTTGTTCAGCATCTTAGCTGTAGAGGGCAGTGTCACTGGCCCTCATATGTGGGATCCGAACCAGTGCCCTCTGGTGTCCCAAGCCAGTTCTTAACCACCGCGCCACTCGGCCGGCCCCATCTTTTTCTTTATAGAGCATCTCATCAGAGGTGTCTGGGCATTCCCAATGTTCTGTCTGCCCACAATTTTGGGTGAAATACTCACATGAATGCCCATTTTATGCAAGAAATGATTCTTTTTCATGTTTACAAGAATCTTCAATCTATGGAGAATTTGATTTCCTGGTTATGTAATTTAAAAGATCAATGAATGAAGGGGAGAGAATAGAACAAATCCTCAGATAATTCATTAACTGGAAATAAGACCCTAAGTATAAAAGAAATACCGAGTCGTCCATGACACTATTTAAGGGTTTTCCAGATAACGTGATGCCCAGACTCACCAGAGCTTCCATGTAAGATGGTGCAGAAAGACTTACTCAAAACTACATAAAACACTGAATCCCTTTTCTGGTCCAAATATGCCAGATATCACATGACTTACCACACAGGACCAATTAGGGCTCTCCCTGCCTTGCATGAATTTACCATAAATAAAGTAGATTTCTGACACAAGTGGCTCCTCTTTAGCTCAGTATCTACAAAATCATGAGAAGAAGCTAATTTCATTATTAACGGAGTTTCACACTTGCTGTTGCCCCACTGTATGTTGTGTGTTTTCCATGAATCCTTAGGAATACCCTACCATGAAGTGACTGACCGGATCCACTGTTTTTCTGTATCGAGATAACCTTAGTGCTTATTACAAGGCAGGTGTCTCATGTCCCAAGTGAACTGAGCAGGAACCCAGGGGCTGTGCTGTGAGCACAGTGACCCCCACCCAGGCATCCTGGGGGTAAGGGTGGGGTGAACACAGGCCTTTGGACACTCACCTGTTGCTTTGTTTTTTTGTTTTTTGTTTTTGCAAACTCTTTTATTATCTATTAGTTACCATGGATGTTTCTACCGGGAGACGCCAGCTCACCGTCTTCATGACCTCACGGCCATGGGTTAAATTCCCCGCTTCCAACTCCCTGCCCGCCAGGTGACAAGCCCCATCTCCTCCGCAGGTACCCAGCACTGCGCCTCTGTCAGCTCCAGCACAGCTGGCTCTGGGGCCAGCACAGCATCCTAATTCCATGCCACTAGGGCACCGGCAGGGCAGAGCGCTGACATGAGTACTTGGGGTCTGGCTGGGAAGCCATTTGCATAGCTGGGCTCAGTGTCATTAAGGAAGTGGGTCACAATCAGTGTGATTTCAGGTAGATCAGCAGGAGCCCAAAAGAACAGGGGATTTTTAGAAATGGGTTGAAAGGTATAGCTAATTGAAAAATAGGAATTCCTTACTAACCACTGTGTGATTTTGCGTGTGCAGCTCGGTGGAGGGTCACTAGGACATGTGACCTTGGTGGAGGGTCCCTGGGACACTGGTCTGGCTCGTGGCATGAGCTCTGGAGTTCACGCTCACCGGTGCTGTGCCCAGGGGCGTGCAGTCACGCTTCTGTGTCCCACTCAAGGCAGGAAGAAAAGAAGAGAGGGTGAGAGAGCGGGAGCTGAGAAGGTTGTGAGCAGGTTGGACTGAGTGTTGGGGAATTGAAAGGGAGGCCGTAGCCCAGGGTGAATTTCACAGCTGCTTCTCAAACACCCCTCTCAGCGGTTCCTCTGGCTTTCCCAGCTGGTGTGTGCCAGGCTGCAACAGCGGGGTCCCCGGTATCACAGCCCGGTGTTCAGAGATCGGGTTCCCAGGGCTGTTTCATAACCCTGCGGAGACTCAAACATTGGCCTCTGTTTCTTCGTTCTGCAGCTACTTGCCGCTAACTGTGGCCTTCGTGGGGACCCTGGGGGAGGAACCTGGCAGAATAAAAGCTTCTGAAGTCGCTGGGAGGCTGAGAGCTGGGGCAGGATGGCTTCGTGTCAGTGGGCAGACAGGAGGTCAGGGTTACCCTCGCTCGGCCCATTTCTCCCGCTGGGGCTCCAAACCCAGTGCCCCTCTTGTCACTGGGCTCCTATCATGCCAGCATCAAGTATGAGCCCCTCAAAGCTGGGGCTGCCACAGAGACGGGACACAGAGGAGATGGGGCACGTTTCCCAGTGTTAACTACTTGGACTTAGACGTAATGAAATTCACTAAAATCTAAAATCTTCAAATATGACTTTCTGAGATGGAATCTCTCTCTCTCTCTCTCTCTCTCTCTCTCTCTCTCTCTCTCTCTCTCTCTCTCTCTCTTTCTCTCTCTCTCTCTCTATCTCTCTCTCTTGGCTTTTTTCGTTGCAGTCACATTTTTTGAAGTCCTTTAGGATGGAGTTTTAAAACTTCCCATTATATATTTATCTAACAGTCCTTAATTATAGACTATC
This sequence comes from Hipposideros armiger, assembly GCF_001890085.2. Taxonomy (NCBI): domain Eukaryota; kingdom Metazoa; phylum Chordata; class Mammalia; order Chiroptera; family Hipposideridae; genus Hipposideros; species Hipposideros armiger. Next base: position 1,218,602 of record NW_017731427.1, read on the forward strand.
ACGTAATTACATAATTATGGACTTTTAAAAATGCATATTATTTACTCTACAGTCCGTAAGGAGCTGTTATGGACTATTGTGCAATTGTATAATGAAGGGTGTCGTGACGCGCATGCTATTTATGCAATAGTTGGAGCCACGAGAGCGTGCCATGTCAAGGTCTACTCAAAGAATGTTCCGGATCTTTCACCGTCTGCTGGAAAGCAGGAGCCCAGTGGCCATGGTCCTGGGCCATGGAGAGGAACATCCAAAGGCAGGAAGTCATCCTACACGGAACTCATGAAAACGGGGCTGTCAGAGTGAACGAAGAAAATGATAGGGTCACAATTTAACAACATTTTGGACCATAAACCATAGTTTTACCCAAAAATCATTTCTTTAAAATATCTGAGAAGAAACTTGTTTCATTTGTAAAAGTTAATATATGTGTTGTTTCAACGAAGTGTTAAGGGTAAACCTGGGTACCATAGACTGTCCTTCACTCAGTGACTGAGCAAATCACTGTCAGCATCAACCTGTTTAAAGCGGAACCTACCGCCCTCTCTTCTAATTATTATGTTTGCATCCAGCAGCCTCCTGGGGTCGACACTTCCTGTAACTGAAAGTTATTCTTAAAAGATTTCTTAGATGTAGGAATGTTGCCCATCACCCACAAAGATGACCTGGTCCAAGGTCAGTGAAGGTTACATTTTATGTCATTTCTGCGAACAAGTGGCACGCTCTCAGAGGGTAGCCTTCAAAGAAGAGATACATTTAGTCAAATCTTTTAGTTTGTATAACGGTCCATTTGAGTCGATGACTTGTTGGCCATCCCATGTTCGTGGGCGGGTTGGGACCACCACCCAGCCTCTCCAGGAACCCTTGAGTTCCTCCTGCCCCCAGTTTACTTCCCTTTGCCAGGTGTGGTCGCCTAGGGCTGGGCAGGCGGTGTCCGCGCATCTGTCTGAGGGAGGCCCTGGTTAGGGGACTATCCACAGGCAAGGATGAGAGTTCCATGAAATTAAAAACCTGGGAATCAGTGGCAAAGCAGCTCTCGAACATTTGAGAAGCACTTACTGATCGGCTATATCAGTGACTTTGGGAGGAGGAAGGACGAAGGGCACACAGACAGGAAAAAAGAAAACCTGTCATTCTCCTCTCATTCCGTTAGGTCCCAGACCACGAGGGAACAGTGTCTCATGCCGAGTCAGGAAATGTTGTTGTGACATTTCTCAAACTGATTCCTCCAAGGGGGACGTGTCTTACCGTCTTTTCATTGGCTTCATGTAGAGTGGCCCCCAGTCATCTCTTCCCACGTCATTCGAGAGAGTTTTCATCCTGAAAAACATGTGGAAGAAAAAAGCAAAGGAAAAAAATTGCATTTTGAATTGCTAGAGAGCAATTTGATAAAAGAATGTGACCCTGGATTTAGGTTGAAATAGATTTCTTGACTACGGTGCTCATCAGAACTTTTGATGTTTAAAGAGACAGTAAAAACGGATTGCGAGGACGTCCTTATTTTGTAAAAGTTGGAATGGGAAAAACACTAAATCTGTCTTTCAGGGAAGTCACCGTTCCAGTGCAGGCTTCCTGACTCATAGGTGAGGGGCAGCTCTGTGTGGGCAAAACCTGCCAGGGCCGCCCTGTCTGACCAGGGCGGCACGCTGAACCTCCTAAGCGCTGATGTGTGTCAAGTCATTCCACCAAGAGTTGGAATGACTTACAGGCATTGCATGGAAAACTAGAAAACAAAATAAAGTTGAGGCTCAGTTAGATTTTGATCCACTTCAGGACTCCAGAGGGAGCATCTTCAGCAGTCACCACATTAGGTAAAGAAATAGATCTGATTAAAGGAGCAAGGTTTAGGGTTTCTAATTAACATAAATTCACAACAGCTTGCCAGTAACTGCATCTGAGCGAAGGCCTTCTATGCACCTTCTGCTTTCAAACTGGCCCTGTGGACACGATCCACAGTCTCCGCACGCGAAGTTTTGCATTTTCCGCAGGAAAATTGAAGCATCGGCAGCCCTGTGAGTGAGGGGACCGGGAAAAGCCGCACACACTGAGGTGAGTGTTGGTGAGCGTGCAGGTGGGCTCTGTGATGTTGTGCCTCCATTAATCTGTGCAAGAATAAAATTCCGTCGCAGGAAGTGCTGTTGTAAGGTATAAACATCATTGGTCCGTGCTCCGTATTTCCTATGGGTTTCTGCAGACACCAAAGTCGTGTCTCTTTTGGAAAGAAACAGAACGGTTTGCGTCAATCTTTCTTCTCAAGCACACTCACCTGTATATATATATATATAAAACCTCTTTCTAAGGGGCTCCATGGCCCTGGGAACTTTTCATCAACTTACCCACTTACTAAAAAGTGCAACGGAAGTGTTTGGAAAAGAAACACCTTGCTTCATGCTTTCACTGGCTCCTGTTGCTCATAATGGTGTCATCATTATCCTGTCCTTGCCACACAAAGGCCAACACATAAAATTAGACCAACACACGATTCTTCTCAGCAGTGATGTTGTATGGACTGAATGTTTGTGTCCCCGTCAAAACCTATATGTGACAATCCTAACCTCAGAGGTGGCGGTATTAGGAGGGGGGCCCTGGGTCGGAGGGTGGAGTCCCATGAACAGCGTTCTCGCCGTTTCCAAGGTCGTGCTAGAGCTGCTCCCCTGCAGCCTGTGAGGACACTGCGAGAAGACGCCATCTGTGAACCGGGAGGTGGGCCCTCACCCGACACCAAGTCTGCTGGCACCTCGATCGTGGCCTTGCAGCATCCAAAACGGTGAGAACTAAGTGTCTGATGTTTATAAACCCCCCTATCAGCAGCCTGAACGGACTGAGGCAGAGGCCTAACTGCTGTTCAAAATTCACGTGATCCTGCAACGTTTCATTTCTCAGGAGCAAAAAGTACACATGAGACTCAGTAATAACCCAAGTATATTCTTTAATCCAAATGCCTCATAACAGGGTGGAGAGCAAAGGTGGCTCCCACGATGAACGGCATTGAGGGCTTACTCAGCCCTGGGTGCTCCTGGAGGCCCACGCAAGTCACAGGGATGAAAGCAATTCTTCTCTCAAGGAACTTAGACGTTAGGGAGAAGGTGGAAATGAGTAAGGAGCACATTTACATACGGGGCTGTGAGCGTGGAATGGGCCCGAAAACCCGGGCAGATCACAGGAGAAGGAGCGAGTACTCAGGGGTGCCAACCACGGTGGGGACCGGACGCGATGGGCATTTCAGAAGTCGGGTGTTGCTTTTCGCTGGCATTGCTTCCTTAAAATATATCCAATAAATGTGCAACGTGGTTCAGTAAAAATGTGTCTGTTTTGAGGATGTTAACGTGTAAAACCTTGCAAACCTTAAAGCATTGTGAAGCAGAATACACATTTACAAAACGTCAGCAAACTGATCTTAAAAGATGAACAGTTCAGCAATGTCCTCATTGGCCAAATATGCGTTTATCCATAGAGACGGGTGCAGCCGACCGCCCAAATGTGACTGCAGGTCAGACAGTCACCGCTCGAAAGGACCTGCCGTTTCAACCCCAAATGAAAATACAGGTCGCCTACTTGTGAGCGAGGCATGAGCTTCCACGGTCGCTGGGACTAATATTCCTAATAAAGCATCCTTTTTAACAAAACTAAAAATCAATAATTGGAGAAGTTTCAGAATTGACACTAGCCTTTTGAGAAACTCGAAATAGATCTTCCTGTCAAGGGCTAACACTGCTGTCCTCTGTCTAGGCTGCACAGGGAGCAAAATTATCCGATTTTCATTTCCTCAATTTCACTCCACGGTGGTAAAATGTGTGAGTATCGATTCATCTGCTGAAACAAAAAGCAGAAGAGCTCTTCACCCCAGCAGGGTCAGATGGTTTGTGGGTGTCTAATTACACCTTGAGAGAGCGTATAAATCTTCCCCAGTCATTACGGGAACGCTGAGTCCAAAGCATCATTCGAATCCTTTTAACCCACCACTCATCCCCCTTTTGTTTTATGGGAGGTCGCAGATCCCAGAGTTAATACTATCATGCTTCACAGACTTTCAAATTTGTATCGGAAATAAGATTTGCTGCATGAGAAGACTGCTATGCCTCTCTGTTTGCACAAGCAAATCTATAAATATGCATCACAACCGCCTCTCCCTGCACAGACAAAGTGGAGAGACACAGGGTATGGATGGGCTGTTATTCCCCTCGTCAAGATCTGATGCCAGGTCCTCATTGCACGCCAGCATGTAAAATGTTTGCATCCCAGGGAACCCACTGCATTTTTTCAAATTATATCATTACATTATGCAGGCTTACTCTTGTACCAGAAAAAGAGATTATATGAAAAACTATTTGTTTCTATATAAATAATCAAGATTAGTATTGGAATATAATTAACATGTCAATACAGTATTTGCTTCAAGTTTGGCTATGGTTTTCAATTACCAGACTGATGTCAGGTACATTATACTCAGTGTTATATTGCTTTCATATTTTTACAACAGAAATCAAGTATTACATTTTATTAAATAGAAGAAAACAAGAAATAGTACCCAAATGAGGAAATACGGTAACTTACCTCAGAATTACCAGGCTTTGGCAAGGATTTCAGGACCGTGATGATATCACCTATTCATCAAAGGAACCAGTCAGGGTGACTCACACCCCACGCCTGGGAAAAGCTGAAGGCGAAACTGGGGCGTTTTTATTTTTATTTTTCCTCTCTCAGGGGCACACACACGTGAGTGTGGGAGCGTGTGTGGTGAACCATTTTGCAGCCTGCTTTGTGTGCTCGTGGATATTTTTCCAAGTCAGCGAATATGGATTTACATCATTCTTTTTAATAGCTGAATAGTATAGATGTTTTCTAATTTATTTAACAGATTTACTTTGATGAACATTCAGGTCGATTCCAATTTCCTCTAATATAAATAATGTTGTAATGAACATCATTGTGCTTATATCTTTTTTTTGACTTATCTAATTCTCCCTGTTGAATACATCAGAATCAAAGTTGATGTGAAAGGTAAGCTTATTTGAAATTTGATCATTTTGATATGGTTTGCCCAATCATTCAGCAATGGTCTGTCAGTGTTTATTCCCCTTCTGACCCACGTGGAGAGGTTACCATTTTTTTGTTTGTTTGTTTTTGTCTTTCCTTTCAGGATGACATAGAACAAATGAAATTTCAAGGTCATTTTTATTTGTAGTTATATAATTACTAGAGAAGTTGAACATCTTTTCAGATTTTATTGGCCATTCACATTATTTCTTTTGTGGATTCTGTATCAGTTTGCAATTCACATAATTTGCAATTACAGAGTTGGCTTCTTTTTATGAATATTTATGTTTTTTTCTGTATGTCTCATTCACATGTTGCTGTCCACACTGAAATGTTCAGATGCCAAATTTATTTTCGTGTGAAAGGTGGTTCAGAGTCCCAGCTTTAATTTTTACAGAATCATTCATTAGCTGCTATCTTTTCCTGATGACTTGAGATGTGTCTGTTTCACCTAATAAAGCCCTTTCACACAGAAGCCCACGTCTGGGCCCACTGTTTCCGCCACGTGGTCACACTGTTTCCCTTACTGACATTTGTGAAGGGCGTTCATAACAGGAAGTGAAGCTCCCACCCCACGCCCCCCTTTACCTCTTCCTCCTCAGAGAGGAAGCAGACCCAGCTCAGGTTCCCGACTGGACACTGACCAGCTATGTGACCGTGACGCCGTCTTACAACCAGATAGTCTGTCAAGATTAGGAAACAGAAATTTCAAGGTTGTTTTCTCTGGTCAAAGTCAGAATTACTGCTGATTTAAGGAGCACCCACCTGCCTTGCCCATTGACCAGCTGGAGACATGAGCTGCTGGGGCGCCCAGTCCGTGGAGGTTGGCTGACGGGGCATGCGTGGCCAGGTGCAGCCAGGCCCTGGCTGTTCTGACTGTTCCAGAAGAAACAGCCCAGACTTTATTGCAACACGTGTGCATTACAGTGTCATAGTATTACTACCAAAATACAAGCACCTTGTTTTTTTCAGTGTTACATTTCGTACGGCTCCTGGAATAGTACTCAACACACAATTGGTGTTCAGGTAGCATTTTCTCAATGTGATATTTAGGATTTCATGGTATTTATAACCGTGATTTTCGGCACTGTGGAAAGCCAGAAGGAAATGAGGGTTCGTATGCTTGTTGTGTAAAGTTCTCTGCACCTCCGTTACAGCAGATGATAACAGCCTGGTGCCTCTCTGTGGGGCAGAGGGCAGGTTCCCATGATGTACATTATAAAACACTTGGTTGTCTAAGCTTTAGTCCCTCACACGCAGAACCACTGTGTGCACAGCACACACCGAACCCACCAAATCACACTGGCGCGGTTGGGGGACCAGGGAGCTGCCGTGAACACGAAGCTCACGCAGCCTGACAAGTTGTGGGAACGTCACGCAGCCTGACGAGACGTGGGAACGTCCTTCATCTCTGACCTCCCAGGGTTCCAGTCTCCATCAGACTGTGGCCGGCTAACTTCTCACGTCGTTGGGGCTCTGGCAACTCGTCTGGCAACACGTCTGATGAAGAACTTACACCCAGAATATCTAGACTATATAAAGAATAATCAACATATGAAAAAGAATAAGTTAAAATTGGGCTAAGATTTGCAGCCACTTCAGGGAGGCAGCTCACAGATGGCAGAGAGGCACATGGGCAGACACTCGCCTTTTGGCCACTGAGGAAATGCCAGGGGAAACCAGGACAAGCTCCTGCCACACGCTTCGAGGGTGACAACTTTTTCCAAACAAAAAAGCATGTCTGACGATACCCAGCCCGGCCAGCTGTTGCCCTGCCTGCCAGCCGAGGACCACAAAAGGGCAGAGCAAGTGGGTGCTGGGCAGCCTCGGGGGTCACGGGGGAAAGGGAAGTTGTCCAGTGACCTCTCAGCACGAGTGTCAAGACATTAAAAACTCTCACAGTGACATCACACATACAGAACAATGAAAATAACAGCAAAGCTATATTTATTTATTTAGGACACTGTAATTTATAGCATTAGCAACAT
>NW_017731427.1:1229469-1274983 GCF_001890085.2 Hipposideros armiger
CACCCACATCTGAGGCTCGCAAGGGTCTCCCAAGACTTACTGCCCCACACTGCACCACACGAGAGCCAGGCAGCTCCCCAGCCAGCCGTGGGCAGCACAGCCAGGGGGGTGCTTTCCGTTCCTGGGCTCAGCTCCGTTATCCCTCTCACCTCCTCTTTCATCTCCTCCCAAACCTGGAAGATGTTAGAGAACTCCGACCGCGCTTGAGACTGTCGATATGTTTGGACTACTTCAGAGCAGCGAGCGTTTCCTAACACAAGCAGTTCAGCCAAAGCCCGGCTCTATGGGGAAGCCACAGGCCGTCCGTGAGTGAGGCAACAAAACGTGCCCACATGGTGGGAGCTCCACGGTCCTGAAGGAATCGGACAAGGGGCCCTGCGGCTCCGGAGCTTCTGCCAGCAGCCCAGCTCCCACCCCCCGTTTGGATTCCACAAGGTTTTCACTGAGTAATCCCATTTTTATATGGCTTCTCAGTGGATGTCTTTTCTTTAAAACGAGGGGGTCCTTGCTATCTATCAGTGGACAGACTCGCCCTGCCTGTGCTGCCTGTGGCTTCTTGTCCGTGAGCTGCCTCCTCTTGGGTGCCTCTATTTTGACGTCTTGTGGGCATCACAGCACAAATTGTACAAAGCCACCTGCCCGCCATGAACTTCCTATTGTATCAATATTTGTGACCCCGTATCTCCAGCTGTTCAAAAGGTTAACACCTTTTGGTGGCCGTTCAAGTCCATGCTGCAACTTAATGGCAGCAAAACACCCAACAATTTCCTGCAACATTAGCTGCATTTTAAAGTACAATCTTGTGTGGCTTTCTCTCGCTCAACACATTTCTGAAGAATGGGGGAATGTGTCTATTTCCAGTGGAGAAAATAACGCTCAGTACATATCACTCCTCTGATGCTTATAATTACTTCAGAGGAAAAGGCCTTGAAATGCTCTCCGGAAGCAGAAAAAGCGTTTGGACCGAAGGGCCCACAACCAAGTTGCAGATTTTCAAAAGCAGAGGACTGTCTAATAAGTGGGTGAAGGCGCACGTGTGTTTTTAGACGTAATTACTATTTGCAGCCTGAGAAAGCTGGCACCGCCGGGGAGCCGGGGGAGCAGTGCGGCCAGGAGGCTGCTTTCTAGGGCTTCACCCGCCACAGCTGAGCTGGACCCACCGCTGGGCTCCCTGTTTCGTGTCTGGAGCTTTCAGTCTATCTCAAAGGAAAATATAGAATTCCTGGCCCTTCCTCCGATCCATCACAGTCATCTTCAGCACTTCTGTTGTTTTCGTCTCCATTTTTCTTACAGAATCGAGCCTCATTACAGCAGGTGTAAAGTGTATGCTAGTGTTTGCAATCTACCCATGCTTTTCTTTAATATTTCATCATTAAATCGCAAAATAACCTGATATGATCCTAATTTAGTGCCAATTACACTGCATTGATCAAAGTGACCTTTTCATACTGGAGCACAAAAATCAATTCCGCGGTACAACAAATGTCAGGGGAGGAGAGCAGCATATAATCTGTGACAATCAAAACATTATTCACAAATGAAATCACCAGTGACCTCCGTGCCAAGGCAATTTCTGCATGATGGGTGCCGTTTGTGTCTGCAGCTCTTGCTCGGGGTTGTTTCTGTTCCCCACCGTCCGACCCCAGACCCAGCGCCGGTATTTCTGCTCCAGGGATGGTGGGTGCAAGGGGTCCAGCCTAGGGCTTGATTCCAAGGAGAACCCCAGAAAGTGTTTAGGTTCTTGACTGGTTCCTGAAACACAAAGGAAGCCTCCCCCCACCCCCCCATCCCTCTCTGGGCCACGGCCACAGGTCATTCACACGGCCCTGCATCAAAGGCCCCCCCCTAGGACAAAGCATTGTTGAGGGGCACGGGTGTTTGGGGAAGCAGAACTGTGATCCCCTGGAACTTGGTCCACACGTCTAGTCTGAGCCACTCAATACCTCTCACCAGGTGAGATTTCAGTGCGCAAACCCTGACTGTTTTTGTTCCCCAGGCTGTGTGCCTGGCTCCAGGGGACACGCAGACTTCATAAGGGGCACCCTGGTGCTAAGTGGGGGTAGCTCCCGATACCTGATGGTGACAAGCAGCACAGGAGGTGGGGGGGCCCTTGGAGAGGCCTCAAGTCCATGCTCTGGCCCCACAAATGTTTGCAGGACTCTGGCAGGGCTCCTCACTTCACTGGTCCTTGCGTCCTCATTAGTTAAACAGAGACAGAAGCCGAGGCATCTTCCAGCACTGGCAGGGGGTGGCAGGGGGCTGGGGAGGTGATCTCCTGCCCGAAAAGCATTTGAAACAGTGCCTGGCACATAGTCAGACCTCAGTCAGTGTCTGTGTGAGCTGCTACTCCAGCAAATACAAATCGAGATGCGTGAGTATTCACCACACTCTTGCATCAAGTAATCATCAAGTTTACATTTAATTAAGAAATACTTCTTGGACTTAACCTTATGGGACTAAAATGTTGGGCCAGGTGTGGTGTACAAACCGTAAAATATATTTGAGTGCTAGAGTACAGCCTTCGAAAGTCCTTTTGCAAATCTGCAAATAAACACACATATTTATTCCAACTAGAGAGACAGCTCCTGGTTCTTCCCCGGTTTCCCAGAAAGAGCAATTATGGTTCAAGTGTCCGGTGCGCACAGTGGCCTCCTGCGCAGCCTGAATGGTGGATGGCCTTTGTGATGTTCAAAGTGGACACATCAGCACGATTTAAGACCGGATAACAGGGCAGTCCTCTCTTCCTTCAGAAGGCCTGTGTCTCTCCTTAATAAGCATCCTGGAGGCTGACAGCAGCTGTGGGAGTGGAGACAAATAGGCTAGGGTTTCGTTGGCCTGAAAAGGAGATTCAAATAAATATAAGAATCTGAAACTATTAACAAATACCCTGGTGAGGGGTAACCAAGTGAGTGGTAACTACAGCTAATCCAAACATTCAAATGTGTGTCTGTCTGGGAATTCTAGCAAGAGGAGCAGTGACCAGGGATGTGTGCTCCGCGCTGGGGGGTGTCCTCTGCAGCCTGGCCCACGCTGGCCACAGCACGGGTCCCTGCTGCTGGGTTCCCAGCTCCCCAAATTCCCCACTGCCAACTTGCTTTTATTTTGGGCCTGTACTGGCACACTACTCCTGAATTCATGGGACCGGTTCTGGTCCTCAGCTCGGGAAGTAGACCCCAGATGATCTGTGACTCTGAGTGAGCCTTGGGTCAGAGATACCGAGCACGGGTCGTGAGCCGGGTCCAACTCACTTCCAGTTTAACATACAAAGCTGTGCGGTTGGATTGCTGAGGTGACTTCCAGATTTTTTTAAAACATGTTTTCCAATGCAATTTGCAGCTTAACAGCCACTCTATAAATGACATGATTAAGTTTTATACATTTCTGTATATTTGATGTATTTACCCAAATGCAGCTGTCGTTTTGTATACGGTTTCAGATGTTTAGAACTGAATCAATTGCTTGCGGTAATCACACTTTCAAGGGGGAGCTCACTTTTCCCATTTTTTTTTCTTTTCTTTCTTAATAAAAGCTCTACTACAAATAGAACGCCCAAAACACATATCGATGGGTTTATACGTGAGCTTCAACAAAACTGGTTCTCACTCTTACAGGAAATACAAGTAACAAAAAAAAATCACCTTCAGGAAAGCATCTTCTCATAATCTACTGCTTCTAGCTGTCGATGAAATTCAGTGTTCACTCCATGAGTATGGCCGCACTCTTGCAGTGAACACTGGGCCAGGAGGCTCACGGGAAGGTCACCAAACATCCTTATCTGGTGTCTGAGATACTCAGAGGCACATCCATTATGTGTTCTGCTATGATTAAAAAAAAATCACCTTAGTCACAAAATTAGTCCAATTAAAAATTGTGTTCATAGATGCAAACGCTTGTAGTCTACTATCTCTTATACTACAATTATAAAGGACGTGTAAGAAACATGAAGATAGAAAGTAAGACATTCAATTGTCCAAATGATTAATTTCTACCAGGCCAGCCATTTGGATACTGAAGTTCTGATCTCATCAAATGAATGCCTGATTTTTTTATTTTTTATTTTTTTTTACTTTTAATAGATGTTCTTGGAGTATGTAACTTATACCATAATATTTATGAGATTGGGTATATTTGGTGTGGCCAATGCTATATATTCTTATATTCAGTGACATTCGAGTGTGAATAACTATGTTGGCAACTTTAAAGAGTGGGTTAAGAGGAAACATAACTAATTATTTGGTTAGGAAAAGTTACAGGATAGAAATACCGTACCTTTATAAATGTATTTCATATATTTTTAGAAAAGCCATCAATGCAGAGGTAATTATAGAAGAAATGAGATAGATTAAGGGGAAAAGGAAACAATTGAGAAAAAAGCAATAACTGATATTGAAAGAAGATTGAAATCTTTGCGGATCCGAGATATTCATTATAGATTCTATTTTAAAAATTCCAAGTTCCTCTAAACATGATAAAAACGTGTCTTCAAACGTACTTTCTTTTTCTCTTATTAAAGATTTTATTGGGGAATTGGGGAGCAGAACAGCGTTGGGGAATTGGGGGAGGGGAACAGACAAGTTGCTGTCCTTTTGTTCTTCAGTCTAGTTGTGGAGGACGTCGGTTCACTGGCCCATGTTGGTATTATGATCATTGCACTCTTCTCAGGTGAAGCAGTCGCTCGCCGGCCATTGGACAGCTGCTCATGGTGGCTGTCGGCAACTCACGAAAGCTCACGCCCACTGCTGGCCAGCCCCACTGCAGCCTATGTCATCACTGATGACTTACGGCAGTCCAGTTCCAGGTCAAGCTGTAGAGGGCGCAGCGTCACTGGCCCTCATGTGGGATCCGAACCGGGGCCCTGCTGCTCAGAGCTGGTGTCCCAAGCCAACTCCTAACCAATGTGCCACTCAGCCGGTGCTCAAACGTACTTTTTTGAAAGGAAATACCACTTCGCCTAGTGTGACCAATTTTTTTCTGTAGTGGGAGTGTTTGATTTTTTTAAGCATGCCATGTTGGTCGATTGTACTAAACTCTCCATAGAGAAGCCAGTGCCTTTTTTATGTCATATTTATCATTCCATAAGATGGGTTTAACAAGCTGCTTTGAAATCCTTACAGGTCTGTACACATCATCTGATAGTTTTTAGCAGTATTATTTCTCTCTAAAGTTAGCAGATTGCTGTACTGCTTCAAATACCTTTATTTTATGTAAGATACTAACAAAATACCCACTGGGAAACATTGGCCTCTGATTATATTCATTCTCTGTGTGTTTGTTCTCTCCTGGATGGCCAAACAACCTTGCTAAATTTAATTCCCATACGCTCTATCAAACTAATCACTGTACCAGTAATAAATCATGCCCTATTAAAGAAGCCGAATTTTCTGGGCTTAAGATTGGAAAATTATTAATCTAATTCTTTACAAATTGCACAGAAGATAATATCTGATAATCCATTAAGCACAACTTAATCAATGACTTCCATCATAATGCAAAATGCCCTGATAAGAATTCAAGCTCTGTTGATTAAAACAGTAGCATGTACCTGCCTCTATGAATTTCAGATGGCTGGAAGTATCTTCCTAATGTAATATGCCAATAAATTAGATTTGTCTACCCATTTTGAGTATTTTAATATTATGATAAGACGGCATATAGTAAAGCACTTAACTTAAGAACACACAACTGCTTTGGGGCCCTCCACAGTGTTTCAGCTGCTGGTTTCCCTGACCCCGCTTCTAGAATGACTTTGTCCAGCTGCAGTCATCGGTACAAACTGTTTCTTGAGACAAGCTTAGAAATGAAGTCACTCTAAGTGTTTGCACATTTGCATGACACAGGGGCCTCTGTGTGGCCCTAAGTAAGCTGAATAATGGGGCAGGCAACCCAGTGAGGTTGGAAGTAGATTTCATGACCTGTCTTTGTTAGGTTGGCTCAGATTTTTAAAATCACATACTATAACATGTGTGTGATTTTATTTCAAATTAAGATGTTTTTTTTAACCTCTTTGCATCACTTCATGTTTTTATAGTTGAGGTGATACATGACTTGATTTTAAAGGCAGAATATTATCTCCTGATCTCTGCAGGATGTATTTCTAACGATATTATCCCAGTGACTTGTCTGGCTTAGCTTTAGCCGTGCTCTTTCGTCTGAAGTTTAAATATGAAAGCTCCCATCTATGTTAACTCTTTCTGCACAGTACACATCTTTATAAAATTGCACGATTTATACAGAGCAAGTGACTTTCAAATTATTGGCACTTACCTGATGGCTCAGAAGTTTAAAGAAGAAACATCCGTTTATATATATACCCGAATGTGAGAAAAGAATGTGTGAAAGTGGGTGTGCTCACACGGAAAGGGGACACGGACTTGCTGGCTCACTTCCTCCCCCATTAAAGGCTAAGTTTTCTTTATTTACATAAATACAAATATTTTCCCAATTGCAATCAATCCCATTGATTGTAATTTTTACAAATGCAGTCTTCTTTTGGATAATAAAGCACTAGGATATGAAAAGCAATGTTTTATTACAATAATAATGTTTAAGGTTTTCATATAGTAGGACACTAAAATTGAAAGGATTACTGTCTGGCAAGGGACCGGAGCCTTCTCTAGTCCCGGGAAAATGTGGGAAGGGCTACACACGCGAAAAGAAGCCCCCTCAAGAAGAGCGGATGGTGTGTAAATGCTCTTCCTTTTCAGTTAGACAAATGTCTTCCCAGCTGAACAGACTGTTTTCTAGGAGTTCCTATGCGTTGAAGAAAATAAGTCGACATTGATGAAACTGATCATTTTAGACCAAGTGCTCTTTGGAGAGGCAAGTGCTATTGTCTGTCCCTTTGTAGCTGCAGCTGAGCCTGAGATGGTACAAAATAACTGTCTTGCCAGTAGTCACAACTATTTGCTCATTCTTTAATTAAACACAGCATAAAAATAGTATAATTGACATCTAATTAGAAATCAACTTCTTTAGACAGTGAACTCTTTCTATAACTGATGTCAAGGCCGTTGCTCAGAGGTTATGAGGTCGGTGGAGGGTGTGTGTCTCTACGCCTACCTTGATTTCATAGCTAAAATTACTAGACCTGTTTCATGATATTTTAACAAATTCTTTTGAGCCCCATCTCATTCCCTGAGGTAATGATGATGTGAGCAGAGGAAACTGTTATATCCAGGCTGATTTCATTAGAATGAGTCTGATGGAGATTGTGAATGTCCTTTGTACCAGAATTAAAACAAGCCTTTCCACTCTGTGAAACAGAAAGTGAGTGTACAAATCCCCCGTCATCACGATAGAGCACTTTTTAACTTCAGCAAACGATCAAGGAGGTTTTTAAATGATTTGCAAGTATATTTGTTAGATATTTATTTGTCAAGTTGTTTTAAATAGTAAATCCTTTACAGCCTAAGCATTTGAAAATGATGTTTTGGGGTGATATATTCCTGTTAATTTCACAGTCTGTGAGGTGGGCAAGTGTCCCCTCATCTATAAGACACAGAAAATGGAAACAGGAAAAAAAAAGATTTTTCTGGTGCTGAACAAGAAGCAGAGAAACCTCAGAGGCCACTCATTCAGTGAGCCTTCCCTTGGCGCCTAGTCCATGCACACGTGGGGTCTGGGCTGTGAGGCTGCCTCGCACGACGCTCCTGCGATCTTAGGGCGCAGCCAGGCGAGGAGGCGGGGAAGGGGCGGGCCCTGGTTGTGAGTGGCGGGGGCGGGACAGGGGCTTGGACCTGCGCTTCCTGAGCGATTGCCACTGAACGCTGGGTTTGTCCTGCCATCCTGCCGTTCATTGTGTCACCACTGGGTATCTGGCAACTGCCGGGAAGAATGCATTAGGCAGAGCAAAAATACAGTTTATGAAACAAGCCCAGAAAAGTGAGGCCAGGGACACTGCTCAGGAGCTGGCTTCCGCCACCTGAGGCACTTTGGTCTAAATGTAGGGGATTTTTCCCGCCCCCGTCCTGCAACTGGAGCAGGAAGCCTCACGGAGCCTCCAGGATGCCCAGCGCCTGTTGCCGCTGGACCGCATCTTCCGGCCGTGACCCTGTGCTGTCCCAACCCTCCCTCCCTTCTGGGCGGCGTTGTTTTCAAATTCATGATGCTGCTCGCCTCAGGCCTAAAACCCTGCTCCCCAGCGATGAGCTCTGAAGAGGAACAGGGCTCTGCAAACCCAACCACTTAACGAGCTCTGCCACCAAATTTGCACTTGCTGTTTCCACCTACCTTTTCAGGCAGTTCAAAGGCGAGGCTTTTGGGGTCCCCGAGAGGAAGCAGGGTGGCCACGCGGTCAGTCACAGCGTCCCCTGAGCCCTGCCTTAGGGAGAACGGGTGTCACGGTCGCCGTGGCACGGGAGGGGCCACGGGACGGGCGGGCGGGGGCTCCCAGGGCTGGACGTTTCCTGCAGGAAAGCAGGCCCACGGCTTCCGTGTCCACGGTCACCCCCAGGGACGGGACGGGGCGTGGCAAACTCGGGGCGGCGGGTGGCAATTCGTCTGTGGAATCCCTCGGCCGCCCAGGGTTTGAAGGCACCGTGGCCCTGGGACGCGGGGGGAAGCCTGCTCACAGATAAGGGCTCTTGTCTGCAGTTGTGAGGTGGACCCCGCGCACGTCTGGAGAGCACTTAGAGGCCTATTCAGAGCCAACCCGCGTGTCAACACGTTGGCAAGAGAGCAATTAGTGATGCAAATGTCAAGTTGTCTCCAGCTTGGGTGACAGAAACAGACAAAACATGGCTCTGCCTTTGTGACGCTGTGCTCCTAGGGTACTTCTGGAGGTACCCCAACTTGGGGAGTGTGTTTTCATGCCTTGGATAAAGATAGTGGAACTAATTCCCACTTGAATGGGTGATTGTTTACTTCTGCTCAGCGTGAATCCGAGTTAATTGTTTTGAATAGCCTTTCACGGTGGCTCTGTGTCCTGGGGCCATCTGCTGCAGGTGTCCCCAGCCCTCCACTTGTGGCTTTTAATATGTGCTTTAACTCTCACTGAGTCAACCTCGGTGATGAAAAGGAGGTCAAGTCTGGAGATCCTATTCATAGGTGAGCGGACATTGTTAGCTTGTTTTTCAAATTAGGAGATAATGTTTTCCAGCATCAGCTGTATTGGCCACAAAGGAAAACAACAAGGAAACCTTTTCTTGATGAAATTGAAAGTGATTATGAGACAGGAGCTAAAATGGTTCACTGTCAGGACTGGCATCAAACTGGTTTGGAATTTGAGAAGGCACTTTTTGATGCCTTAATTATTTTATTTAGCTAATGAATTTTTAGGAGGAGGAATTGAAGTTTGTAAAATACTTTTGCAGTTATTTTTAATAACCTCATTGTTATCAAGTTTTTTTCTGAAAGGAACAGAGATATACAATTTACTGTAAACTCACTGGAATTGTGTGTGCTGGTTGTGACTTCCTGTAGGCTTTGCCTCCTGAAATAATGACCATTTTCACCTCTGCGGGGCTGAGGATCGGAAAGTATTAAGGTTTTGAGGTGCTGGAAGGGACTTGGGGACCAAACCTTCACGACTTTGCATATCGGGCATAGCGGCTTTGGCAGGAGGAAAGTTTGTGAAAAGCACTTTGAAAAGGCCATTGAAGAAGAGGATTGAGTTTCCCACTCAATCTGGCTAACGGAGACAGAAAAAGCGACCAGGTCACCATTCTGAGGAGACCATGGATGCAGGTGACACTAGATGAGCCAGCGGGAGACAAGCAGGAGTGTGACCTCGGTCTGCAGCTTGGGGAGAGGCTGGATTTGATGTGTGTGTTTAACCAAACAATTAACTCAGTCCTGACGGTGTCTGCCTGGAGATAGCATCAGATGCCACAGCTTAAGGGCTCAGTCCCACAAGACCGCCCCCAATTCAGGTGCCAATCACAAGTCCAGGTTGTCACCAGTGCTTCTGACTCACTGGCTATAAATCAGAGGTTCCCACAACCCTTCATCGGGTTTCATTAATTTGCTAGAGTGGCTCCGAAAAACATTTACCTAGGTTTATCAGTTTATTATGAAGGATGTGATAAAGGATACAGGTGAACTGCCCAAAAGGTGTACAGAAAGCAAGGTATGGGGGAAGGGTGCAGCGCTTTCTGCTCTCCATGAGCTCCCTCCTTGAAGATGGGGGGGGGCTAAAAGTTCCAGCCGCCCAATCACATGGTTGCCCCCCCCAACCCCCAACCAGCCCCATCCCCAGGGGCTTTCCAAAGCCGCCTCAGAAACAGAATCTCAGGTGTGGCTAAAGCGGATTTGCTGTGGGTACAGCTGTCCCCCCTTATCCGTGGTTTCAGTCACCTGCGGCATGTGTCTGGAGTACAGGAGTCCAAGCAGCACGGACATGCCTCCTGACCCGACGAGGGCGCCAGGAGATATCTTTTTAAGTATTTCTACTGCTGTGGAAACAGGCTCAGAAGGGCTAGCAATGCTCTCAGCAGCAGTCCAGGACGAGGCCAGACTTCAGAGCGATCCTTCATCTGAGGGACGCCTCCGTCCCCAATCTGTCACAGCGCCACGGCCACTTCCACACGCTTCCTGCATGACACTACCTGCCGTTTAGGTGGAAGCTTCTGTGAGCTGGGCATGTGCTAAGTGTACGAATTTTATTTTATCTTCACAGAAACCTTAAGATGTGGGTCCCTTTATTAATCCAATTTGAAAAGAAATTGAAGCAAAACTAAAAAAAGGTTAAGTTTCAGGAGTTGAGTAGGAAGTCACTTTGTCCTCCAGCCTCTGGTGCACGTGCAGACCCCTTTGCCTTGCAGTGTCCACAAGGGAGTGCTCTGGGCTCTGTGAGGCTGAGAGGAAAGCGGGGTGCTGGCATCCGCCCAGAATCTCAGGGGAACCCGCCTGCTGCCCTTGGAGCTGACATCCATCTGGTCATGAAACAGCGGTCAGGGCCAGCACTGTTGAACTGTGGTCACCTAAGGGACGGACAGTCCCGTGACCTGCACCCGTGACCTTCCTTGACATGGGCTCCGATTGGGATGGACCTCAGGCCAGACACTGCAGCCATGCTTTATGGCTTTCGTAGTCTCTCAGCCACACGAAGGACCCTGCCTGGCTTTCGGGGATGGCTTTGTCCAGTTGGGCATTTTTCTTTTCACTGGAGGGAGCTGCTTATTTTTACTGCTTTATCTTTGCCTCTTATTGAGTAATTTTGTGCCTAGCTTCGTTTCCCTTGTTTGTTGGTTTCTCTCTTATCTATAACTTTTTCATGGGGAATAGAAAGTGACAGCTCAGGATTTGAAGGCTGACCCTGAGCACACAGAGGATGCTCGCTGCCATCTCATTTGTTCCTTTAGCTCAGCAGAAGCCATGCACTGACACAGAGCGGACCCCTCTGAGCCCCCCTGGAGAAGCTGCCTGCTAAAGCATTTCCGGAAATTTCACAGCAAAGGTGCACGGCAAGCATTTATGCCCACCCCTAAATCCTGCTGCTTTCCTAGTCCAGCATTAGAAGTCCTGCCCAGGAGGGCTCCACTCACCTTTGAAACGCCCCATCCCCCACCCCACACACACCCCTGCATATCTCATACACAAACCCTCTGTGGAGGCCACTCCAGGGTGTTCCCCGCCTCCTGCCGTGCCTGGAGCACGCCCACCTCCCCACCGCTGCTCCTAGCACCCTCCTCAAGGACACATTCCCACATCACACCTCCTCTGCGCTACCTGCCCCCAGAATACCTGACGCACACCAGACCGAGTGCACGTTTCCTTGTACTCATGCTTTGATGCCTATGCTCATGGAACTTTCAAAACCCGCCTTTATAACCCATTTCTCCCTGCAAGGACGCCTTAGTTTTATTGTCACTGACCAGGTGTCCATAAGCAAAATGGAAATGGTGGTCAAAGCCACAAAAAGGAGGAAGATGCCTGCAGGGCAGGGTGACGGCTGTGATGAGGGACCCACTTTATTTCAGTTTCCTGAGATGTGAAGCAGAGGGGAGCCTCAGTGTGTCTGGAGACAGCTGGAGGGGGGAGGACAGAGAGGACCCTGCGGTGTCGCTTCTGGAGAGCAGCGGAGGAGTGGGGACGGGAGCCACTGAGGCCAGAGGGAGGCTGGAGCCGTGACACCCGCCATCGCCAGTGGAAGGAGACAGCTCAGGGAGGGCGTCTTCAAGCACACCTCTTCTCCTTGGATCAGGAAGCTAAACCAAGTGCCAGCAGGAGAGGGAGTGAGAGAGGAGACGGAGCAGGCGGTGGCCTCCGGACCCGAGAAGCGGCTGCCCAGAGAGCCCGTGCTCCCACCTGGTGAGGGTGAAGCTCACCTGCAAGCTCTGACATGGGCAGTGGGCCCAAGCGGCGCCACTGTGCCTGCCTTCCAGTCTCAGGAGGTATCATTCCTGCACGCATTCCCACGGGAGATAATCAAAAAGGGAGCCTGGGAAGGGGAGAGAGAAACGCCCAGGATTTCTGCCGTTCAGCTGAGCGCCAGCACACAAGGCTTGCCTCGGTTTCTCACTTAGACATGGCGCCTCAGCCAGAGGCAAACTGTGGGCCCTGCCTGGTGGCCCTCGGGGCAAGGCGGAGGGGATGGCCGGAGCAGGGGGCTCCCGGGAGGCGGCCTGGGGAGTGGGTTCCCGCCAGCCCCTCTCCGCCGTTCACCCTCAGCTGGAGCCCTCTGGCTGGCTCTGCTCTGCACGTCTGCATTTTCTTTCACTCCAGCACATCAGGAAAGAGAGTGTGCTCAAGCACACCCACTCACCAGAGGCACAGGGCCGGCCTCTGCTCGCCTCCTCGCACATGACTAAGCCGCTCGGTTCCGCCCAGCCCTGGAGACAGATGAAACGCATTTATTAATAAAAGTCCCGTCAGGAAGATTGGAAATGAATGATTAGTGAAACCCGCCCTTTTTACTTATAGACAGACCCCCCTCATGGAGAGGCATCTGTGAAGGGCAGGAATTCCCTAGAAGGTTGGGGATGGGAGCATCTGGAAGCCGTTTGCGATATGGATTAGGAGTCAAGCTGCACAGACACCGCCTCCAGCCACACAGGCTCGCTCTGCGCTTGTTTAGTGTTACTTTTCCCCTCGCTTGTTATCTATTTTATTTCTTCCTTGGTTCCCGCTCCCCCGCCACTCATGTGCAATTATGTCTGCGCTGATCTGCCAGCGAGGGCTTGTTAACCATGCCCACCTCGCAAGCTGTCGGCGGAGCCGCAGGAAGGAGGCTGGGCCTGCACACGTGTTTACATCTTCTTCCTATTTGGCATGTTTAAGGGGAAAAAGCAAAAAAAAAAAAAAAGGAAAGAAAAAATGTTTGGTCTTTGTGCTGTGGTCTGGCCAAAGACAGCAGAAGAGAAAGGAGGACATGAGACAGCTGCACGCCCACACATACGCACAGCACACACGCACTTACAGCACGCACACGCGCGTGAACACACATCCGCCTGTGTGAGGACGCGCACACACGCGCACACACGGACTCACACGCACTCACACGCACTCACACGCATCCCAACAGGATGGCCGGGGTGGTCTTCCCCGATACTTGTTCATCTCTTTGTCACTCAAAACCCTTGAAGAATTGTGTTCATGGGTCTCCAATTTCTACATCTGGAAAGCATTCTCCAGGGGCCTTTCCATGGGTGTTGCCAAATCCAGAATTGTTTAAATGGGATTGTTCTTAGCCAATACATATCTCTTGATAACAGGAGAATGTCTTTGTTTCTTCACAAATTATCCAGCACTCATCATGACACCCGGCCACTGGTTACCCAAAATTAGAGGTGGGAGTCGTTGCCTTCGTTCCATAAGGAAGACTAATCCCAAGCTTAGTTTTATTTTTTAAAATCAAATCAACAAACAATAAACAGGCAGACGTGACAGGAGGCCGGTGCGTGGGGCAGCTGTAAGGCCAAGTTCGGGACAGGCCACCTCGGTGTTTTTCTGAGCACATTTGCAGGGGGCTTGTACGCTTTCCCAGGCAACTCACGGTGAGGCTTGGGGGGTGGGGCACGGATTCAGAACGGGAGCTCGTTCAGGAGAAACCCTGAGAATCTAGGGAGAAAACCACCCTGACCTGTGGAACTGAATCACGTCAGCTATTGTGTGTGTGGCTGCATTTTGTTTAAACCCCAAATTACCATTTCAGTCAGTTTGAGATTACCAGCAGGATAAAATAAAGCCAAAAGGAAAAAAAAGTAAGACCCCAAAACAAAAGCAAAATATGCTCAAGGACGTGGATAAAAGTCTAAAAAGAGTAATAAACAGTTACGGTCCCTTCCAGAAGAAATCTGGTCCCCACTGTCCCCCACCCACCCGCGCCCAACAGGGGTGCTTCCCAGTTGCACTGGGCACAGAACTCAACCTCCAGGAGAATGTGCTGAAACAGGGCTTCCTGTCCGCCCACCTCCAGAGGGGCTCCTGTGACAGTTTGGTGAGTTGGGCCCCAGCATCTGTCGAGCTCAGAAGCGCTTGTGGTCTGAGGCAGCTTCTCCTGGACCTGTCTTCCAGGCACATGCCTGAGACCATACATCTGCCTTCCAGTCCGCAAGTCCTAGCTTCTAAACATTCGCTATGGCGCCATTTTCCTGAAACACGACACACATGTGGCCTTTCTCACTCTATCAGACCCACAGAAAATGCCATCAGCTCCTGCCCATCATAAAGGCAGAGGGCAGTGCCCACTGAAGGCAGGAACGGTCTCTGAGCAGGAACGCCTCGTCCAGAAGAGCTCCATGACCGAATAAGCTTTCTCCAACAACATGCTCCAAGTCATCACCACTCAGTTCCTCTCCATGCTCCCCGAATCCCCTGCCTTCCCCGTAGTACCTGGCCCATCCACTCTGCTTTCAGTGTGCGTTCGTCCTGAGCGGTCAGACTCCTAGTTAGAGTGGTCACATCATTCCCCTCACCCCGCCTTTCTCCAGTGATGTGAGGGCTGCTGCGTGCGTGCAGCCTCCTCAGGTGCCCACAGCTGTCCTGCTGCGTCCCGGACCCAGTCTCTCATCATCATCCCCTACGTCACGGGCCTTCACTGGCAGGACAAGGAGGGGTGGAGGGTGAAGAACCCAGTGGCGTGTCCCAGAGGAGGCGTGGGCCCTGGTGGAGATGCCTGAGATGGGAGACAGTGTGGACCCACGTTGGTCTATGCTCTTCTAGCGTCACTCAAAACAACAGAAAGTGGGCCCTTTAGAAGCAACAGAGTAACAAGGTGGCGTGGGCTTTACTGGCCGAGGCAGACGAGAAGTCCAGGGCAGAGGCAGCAGGACCCGGCTTTACCTGGGCCACAGCATCCCCCAGGACCTTTCTCTCCACCTTCCTCCTCTCCCAAGGCGGCCGGTCCAAGCGACTCCCCTTGGAATTGCAAGATGGAGGCCATATGAAGCATATGGACGACCAATTCCCCCATGATGGGTATCAAATGTTTTGAGAATCATTTAGGCTTAGGTGTGAAGAATACATTTAAACAAATGTCCATGACAAGTGGGATAGCTTAGGTGACAACTTCGGAACTGGTGGTGTAGCCTCCCCAGGACCACACAGCTCCCCTACAGAAATCTGGGGAGGGGAAAGGCGGCAGAGTGATACCCCGTGATGTTCACTGAACTAGTTAGATGTGACGGCTCCTAAAAGTGGTAATGCTTGTAACAAAGGGATTCTGTCATCTGGTTACATAAAGCAAACTTCTGGGCTTTTGTGGAGCTATCATGAAGATGTAACAGAACAAGATTTTTTTGAATTGCCTAATATTGGGCTATGCCCACAAAATGTTCCTCTCATATTCATGATTAATGTAAGTTTTTCACTCAAAACACTTTATGATACCTTACTGGTAATGCAGATGTACATCAACTATAAAGTATTTGGCACATTAAATGAGTGGCACATATAGCCAAAGTCTATTTCAGGACTGCCAGAATTTCCTTTACCTTCCTTAACTTTAGCATTTCTAAAAGAAGACAGCTAATAAATTGCAGGCTGATAGTAACATTTATAAAATTTAGTGATTCCCAAAAAGGCCTTTGAAAATTGATGGACAGCCAAAAAACAAACAAATAAACAAACAAATCAAGCCCTCATGCTCTCTTACCTTTCACAGCACTTCTAATGGCTTTTAAACAGGGTGGGGTTGATCACATTGTTGTTTAGAATTTATGATGTGCTTTCCATTTTCCAAATGGTTTGCAACTTTGGTTCATTACAGGGTCCCTGACATCCAACAGGGTCATACGTCAATGTGAGGAAACTGAGGCTGGAGCACTCGAGTGGCTGCCAGGCATCCACGGTCACTAACTCACCAATAACCCACATGTGCGTATTACATTTAAGTTTCTACCTTAATATTTAAAACATCGGTCTTAAGACATGGAGGAGAAGCGTACACATGCACATATTTTTATTTCTCACTTACTTTTGATTAACCCAGCACACAGCATCCTTATTGGTTGGTATGGAAAAACCAATAGAAATTATTTAACTGGCTCAAACGATAAATAATTTATGATTCCATGTGGATGTCTGGAGATGAGTGATGTTAGCGTTGATTTAATCAGAGGCTTAAAAAAATCTTCAAAAATTCAAAAAATTCTTCAAAGTAGTTTTACAAATAAATATGTATTATGCAGACCTTTTGCTAAGTTAAGAAATGTCAGACAGGATTATTTTAAACTTTGTTGTTTTATTGGTGAATGCTGTAAAAACTTCCTATTTTACTATAAAATAAACAATTTACTTATTTGCAGAACCTCCTTCCAATATATTCAATGTCTTCCTGAATTTAAATTAAATGCTGTTTTTTTTTCCTCCTCGTCTCATCTTTTGCTGACAGGAGTGGTCACGGATAACGTGGGGAGGTGTTAAATCGGTGATTAAGATGTGCAGAGAGGACCTGCTGCTTCAAACTGAGGGAGGCTGACAGGTACTGCATTTACCTTTCTACCTGAACAATGAAAAACCAGACAAAATATATAAAATTTTGGTTTTGAAGACGCTGGTCATCAGAAAACAAGGACATTGATCATTGACATTAAATAGGAAACTAAAGAAGTAAATGGCTGTTTTTCCCAGATTTCTGCCTTATGATAATTTTCAGGCATGGCCTCAGGAGGGGCAAGCAGCGTGGTGCCTGGTGGTCTCCCTGAGTTGAGAAGATGGCCCCGAAAGTCTGAAGACAGCAGGATGGCTGGAGCTCACCAGACAGCATACCAGGCCAGAGAGATCCACACAGGAAGCTCTGCTGAGGGTCCTCGCAGAGCTGCACGCTTATGTGAGGAAACACCCAAGCCCTGCAAGGAATGAAGGTAACAATGCTTAGTGTTCACAGAGACACAGGAAGAGCACTGATAGCAGCAGCCAGGCCAGAAAACGGCACAGTTTATGGGGACTATGTTGCAGGGTCTTTCCTTATTAGTGAGAAGCAATGAACAACGAATAAACTATTCTGGTCTCTTTGGGCACATTTTAAGAGCAAGTTCCACAAAAATCAAAATGCTTTCAAGCAGTTAACTGTTTCCAAGAAAAAAAGGGTAAGAACGTTTACAAGACCACACACACACACACACACACACACACACACACACACACTGCAGCAGCCAACAGAGAAAAATTCACAATGTCTGGCATTCAAGAAGAACTGATCATATTCACAAAGAATAAAGAAAACACAACCCATCATGGCAAAAAAAATGAATCAATTGAAACAACTCAGAACTGACACAAATGTTAAAATTAGTAGATATAGACATTTAAAAGTTATTAAAACTGTAATTTGTATGTTTAAAAAGTTAAATAGAGATGTGAGTATATTTTCAAAAATCCAATTGGCAGTTCTAAAGATTAAGACCACAGTATATGAAATGAAAAGTACACTGAATGGGATTAATGACTGCTAAACATTGTATAAAAATCATGTTAGTGTACTTGAAGAATTAGCAGTAGAAACTACCCAAATGAAACAGAAAAATCAATGTTTTAGAATGAACAGAGCATAAGTGAGCTGAGAGATCATTTCAAACAACCTAATACACATGTA
Source organism: Hipposideros armiger (assembly GCF_001890085.2). Taxonomy (NCBI): domain Eukaryota; kingdom Metazoa; phylum Chordata; class Mammalia; order Chiroptera; family Hipposideridae; genus Hipposideros; species Hipposideros armiger. The sequence continues at coordinate 1,247,444 of NW_017731427.1, forward strand.
ATTGCAATGACCAGAGAGGAGAGAAGAGATAAATGGGAAAGGAAAAAAAGTACATTTGAAGAAATAATAGGCAAAAATATTTCACTTTTAATAAAAAAAGTAATTCCAAGAAACTCAACAAAACTAGCAAAAACATCGAAAAAGAAAACTACAAGATTACAAGACAGACTACAATTAAATTGCTAAATACTGTAATAATGAGAAAATGTTAAAATAAAAAAATAAATATTGAGATAAATTATTATACTGTATTAAAGAGAAAACTAGACTATATACAGAAGAACAAAGATAAGGATAAATATATACGTATATTCATATACACAGATATAGTTGTTGTTGGAAACAATACAAATAAAGATATCGTACAGCAGCATTTTTATAGTTCTAGGGGGAAAAACTGTCAACCTGGAGTTATAAACCCAGTAAATTTTTGTTTTCAAAATTAAAGGCAAAATACTTTTTCAAACATAGAAAAGTTAACAGAATTCCTCACCAGAAGAACTGTACTTCAAGAAATGTTAAAAAGAGTATTTCAGAAAGGAAGTGATATCAGATTGACATTAGAGCTTCACAAAGGGATGAAGTCACATGAAATGGTGACTACATGGCCAAATATACGAGATTTTATTTTTCTTATTATTTAAACCTCTTTTTTAATATTTGGCTGTTGAAACAAAAATAATGACAATATAGTGTTATGTTTATATCATATATATGAACAAAATTTATGACAGTAATAGCATATAGGCTTGGAGGAGAGAAATGGAGTAAACTTTTGGGTTGTCGGAAAAGTCATGACATATTTTTTTCATTGCAAAAATGCGTCATGAGTTTTCCAACAATCCAATATTATAGGATGTTAAATGAAATAATGACATTTGATGGTAGACAGGCTGTGTTAAGATAAGGGTGTATATTGTGTTAGTTTTCTATTACTGCTAAAACAAATTACAAAAAAACCCCTCAGTGGCTTAAAATAACAAAAATCTGTTGTCTTATATTTATAGAAGTCATAAGTCTGAAACGGGTCTCATTGGATTAAAATCAAGGTGTCAGCAGGGCTGTATTACTTCTGCAGGCTTTAGGGGGAAATGCATTTCTTGCCTTTTCCAGGTTTAAAAAAAAAAAGCCTCCCCTCACACAGGTTTTAAATTTAAAGACACAAATAGACTGAACATAAATAAATAAGTAAACAAATAAATGGGAGATTATATACCATGCTAACACTAATTTTTTAAGAGTTGGTGTTAGTGTGCAAATATAAAAGTAGATTTCAGAGAAAAGAATGCTAGAGAAAAGATGTTCATTTCATAAGGATAAAGAGCTCAATTGAACAGGAGGACATAACAATTCTAAACATTTATACACCTAATAACAGAGCTTCAAAATACATGAAGCTAAAGCTAATGCTACTGCAAGGGGAAATAGAAGAGTCAACAATTAATGTTAGAGATTTCTTACTCTGTCTCAGTAGTTTCTAGAAGAATTAGATAGAAAAATCAGTAGGGATATAGAAGAATTAACTGACACTGTTGCCCGATTGGACCTCATTGATGGTCACAGAACATTCCGCCGAACAGCAGAATACATATCCTTTCCAAGTGCACACAGGCAATTAAGATAGATGTCATGCTGGGCCATTCAACTGTACAGGGTAGCTCTTTGGCAACAATGGAATTAAATTAGGAATCAGTAACAGCAAGACATCTGGAGAAGTCCCAACTACTTGAAAATGAAATGACACATTTCTGAAAAGCCCATGGGTCAAAAAAAAAAAAAAACAAAAACCAAAAGGAGACGTGCTAGATGCTGCTGAAGTAGTAGTTAGGGTGAAATATGTTAAATGCATATGTCGGAAGAAATAGAGTGGTCTCAGCTTCTGCCTTAAGTAGATGGAGAAGAGCAAATTAAATTCAGGGCAAGCAGAAGACATGACATAGTAAAGACTAGAGCAGACATTAATGCAACAGAAAACAGAAAAACAATAGAGAAAATCAGTGAACCCAAAAACTGGTTTTTTGGAGATCAATTAAAATGATAAACCTCTAGACAGAATGGTCAAGAAAAAAGCAGCAATTTACCAAGGTCAGGAATGAGAGAGTTGACATCACAAGATTTTGCAGATGTTAATTATACAGAAAACATTATGAATAATTTCATGCCAATAAATTTTAAAACCTAGGTGATAACTAAGAGGGACAATTTCATGAAAGACACTTTGTTACCAAAACTCACTTAAGAAGAAACAGGAAACCTTAATAGCCCTTAGTTTATTACATTTATTGAATTTATTATTTTAAAAACTTTCCCACCAAGAAAATTTCAGAGTTAGATGGCTTTACCGTGAACTCTGGAAAACATTTAAGAAAAAAGTAATGTTACTTCTACAAACTCTTCCAGAAAATTGAAGAAGAGAGAATACACCCCAACTAATTTTTACTCTGATACCAAATCCAGCAAAAAGATATTACAAGATGGCCACAAACTAATATCCTTCCTGAATATACATGCAAACCTTTAAACAAAGTGTTAGCAAATCCTCCCTGCAAAGATATAGGGTAACATATGAAGATCAAATGGGGTTTATCTACAGCTGCATGCTCGATTCAATGTTTGAAAGTCAATCAATTAAAGAACTGAAATATAAAAGGAAAACTATATTATTATTCCTATAAATAGAAAATGATAATTTGACAAAACCCAACATTCATACCTGATAACCACTGTTCGCAATTTAGGAATAGAAGGGAGTGTCCCTACCTTGAAAAAAGACATTTACGAAAATGTTTCCATTAACATCATACTTAACAGTGAGAGACTGAATATCCTATCACTTATATTCAGCATTGGACTGGAGACTCTCCACCAGAGTAACATGAAAGGAGTCTAGATTAGAAAGGACGAGCTCAAACTGTCTCTGTTCATTCATCTTCTATGTATGAATTCCACCAACAACACCCAGCACTAATGAAGACGTGGAGCCACAGGAACCCTCTGTCACTGCTGGGGGCGTGCAGACGGGGAAGCCACCCTGGGTGGTTTCTTACAAAGCTAAACACACTATCACCATGTGATCCACACAAACGCCTGCACATGGATGTTTACAGCAGTTTTATTCAGGATCGCCAAAACCGGCAAACACCCAAGATGCTCTTCAGCAGGTAAATGGTTAAACCGTGTCCAGCCAGACAATGGGATGGTATTCAGCACTAAAAAGACATGAGCTCTCAAGACACGGAAAGACACCGAGGGACCCTAAATGCACATCACTAAGGGAGTAGTAGACTACAACCCCAGAGTGACCCTAATGGACACCATGGCATCTGGGATTAACAAAAGTGCAACTCTGGTGCGAGATGTTGATGACAGAGGAGGCTGTGCACGAGTGGGGTCCGGGTGTGTGCGGGAAATCTCTGTACCTTCCGCTCAACTTCGCTGTGGACCTAAAACTGCTCAAAATATAAGTTGTATTAAAAACCAGTCAATGTTGTTCCAGAAACTTATATCATGGCTGACATGTTGAATACTTTAGTCAAGCTCTCTGACATTTGACCTTTGGAAGTAGACACTCCTTTCCAAGAATAAAAAGCTATTCGCTAAAAGATTATGGTGTAGTTAAAATTGAGTAAGCCTCACCATCATTGCAACTGAAAACAATGCTCTGTGTTTGTTATCCATACTTCTACTTGGCTTCTCCTTTGTTTCTCAATGTAAGAATGTGTCTATGCTCATCCCACTAACAACAGCCATTTGCACCAACGCCTGTGGGGAGCCAAGCGTGCAGTGCACGAGGAAACGTGGCCGCGACGTTGTCGTCTTGTCACTTAGCCTGTGGGGAGTTTCAAGCCTACAGCTTAGAGAACCCTCCCATTTCTTGCTAAGCAACCTGTGAGACACACGAGACGTAGATTAAAGATGTGCCTGCCGCATGACACCACATTAGTATATTAGTGCATAAGTAATGACTCGTTGACTGGAGTATAAAGCAGATTGATAATTTACAAAGAAAGTCAATCAATAAATAAACTGTCCCTAACCAGCTCGGGAGCTGGCAGGGTGACATTCCATTATCCTGTCAGGCATATTGCAGTCAAAAGCGTGCAGCCTGAAAGGGCAGGGCACCCCGCCCGCCTCGCCGGTAGCAAGCACCCCGTCCTCTGCATGGCACCCCAGCCATCAGACCCCTTCCTTTTCATCACAGCCAGAGGCTCACCGTGTACCCACTTCCACAGACACACCTGGGTACCACTTCAATCCATAACACAGCACGGCTCAGGTCTGCTGGAGGGGCAGCTGCCCAGGGTGACAGCACTGAGGTGACAGCGCTGTGGTGACAGTCCCGTGTCACTGAGCGCCTGACAGCTGATCGTCTGTAGACAGCGCTGTCAGAGAATCAGAGACTTCCACATGCACAAGTGAAATTAACTTCTGCGAGTCTGACATTTCCCACAATCAATGCTCACAGGGTTCTTGTCTCCAGGATCAAAATTCATAAATCAAGGGCAGAAAGCATGAAATAAGGTATTTGATAAATCCATTACGTGAAGTGCCCTGCACTTCTGTCGTGCTGTCCAAAGTGCTCTTGTGCCAGCGAAACTCCAGACTGCTGTGGGGATGTGGGGCGTGCTGCGGCCGTTGCCCCCATTCTGGGGAGAGCTGCACCCACTCACACAGAGCTGGGTTTCAAAATGGCAATTTTGCCTGTACTCTCCCGGGTTCCTGGCTGCGTGGAGAAGAGAGAGGTACAGCTTGCGTTCAGGAGGCACAGTCCATCCAACTGCCCGTGATTTTGCTGGACACTAGTTCCTGCGGGACAGCTGGCTCGGTCTTCATAGGCAGAAAACCAATGGAGAGTATGTGTGTGTGTGTGTGTGTGTGTGTACCTCTGTGGACTGTGTGTGTATGCATATGTATGTGTACATATACATGTGTACATGTGTAATGTGTACATACCTGTGTGTATACACATATAATGTGTGTACCTATATGTACTATGTGTGTACACATGCATGTGTGTATTATATAATGTGTGTATACATATATGTGTGCACATATATACCCTGTGTGTAGACATACATGTGCACACACATGTACTCTGTATGTGCACCCATGCCTGAATCCCTTAACCAGCATGGCCCTCCTGATGGCCTGACATGCATCATGGGTCCGAGGCCTGTGTGTGAGCAAGCTTGTTGTTCCCTGTCTCTTGATGGAAACCAGGAGAGACCATGCTCCTGAGAGTCTGAAAGGCAGCCTCTGTCCTTTGCCCTTGCCATGTGTCACACGCCCTGCTGCCATCAGACCTGTTTCATTGCTCTATGAGCACACCTGCTCCACACAGAACAATGGATTCAGCCCTCAAAGGTAAGTTAGTATTGAGCGTGTCTGCTCTCATTGGGCGAAGGCTCCTCTCCACCCATCAGGTGGACGCTCAGGTCTGCTAGGATTGCCTGACGGCGTGCTGGCGGCCAAACATCAAAACTCAGTGACCTTTGTTTAGGATGTGCAGTGTGCTAGGTGCTGGGGACAACACATAAAGACACATTGAAGCCATTAGGTCCTCATGGGGCACTCACACAGCCCACCTAGTCAATAGAATGACCGGGTGTGTGACCTCAAAGTGCACTGAGGCCGCTGTCCCACTGTCCTTTTGAATGTAGGACCTGGGAAGTCTTCCCCTGTCACCAGAAGAAAACTGCACATCCCATGGGTCTGAGTTCTCACAGGGAGCACGGCGTTCTGTAGCCTAAATGGCGAGCATGTTCTCAATCCAATAGGTAAAATTGTCCCTGGTACTGACTGGGCGTCTGCCTCATCTCAGGAGTGTGCCTGCAGGCCAGCCACTGTCCTTAGGCTGGGCGGGTGCTAGGAGCTCGCTCTGTGGTGTTAATTACTGACCCTTTACGTTTGGTAGGAGGTCTTGGCTGCAGGGGCACCAGCTTCCAGGGTGACCCAAGTGTCACCCTGCTGTGAGCACAGGCACATTTGCTGGGATAGACCCTTCCCTGGGACCTGAAGGTCAGCGGCATGACCGGGCCACATAGTCACAGGGACTGACACACTATGATGTGGACACGGAAGCTCATTTTTGTCCTCCTTTGGACTTAGGGAGTCTAGTCTACACCTTTCCTGGGCTGGTGAAAGTGACAGTGGCCTTGGGTACATGGCATGGGGCTGATCCCATCTAATGGGGACATTTGTTTCCTACACAATCAAGACACCCCGTGTAAACGTCCTCCACGTGGGCTGGCCCCACGTTTCGTTTGAGAAGTTGGTTTGCTTTTCTGCCCTCTCCTTCTTTTGGACAGAATGAATAGAGCAAGCCAGTATCTTTTGGGACATACACATCAGCAAATGTTGGACACAGTCAAGGAGAGCTGCGGGTACTCCGGGCACCTGCTTATTTCGCGTGGAGGTGGGAATAATGAAAACCTTAGTGTTTTGCAGGTGTGCAGACACCCTCACAAACCAGAGCTCCCTAACGGACTGGCATTCAATTTAGCAAGCTCTCTTCAATAGAGTTTTCATTCCTAATTCCACTATATAACAAATTGAGAAGGACTTGGGGAAACTAAGCAATGAAAAATGCTAAGAAAAAACTAAGAGGCTTCATATAACCCCATCTGGCAATTCAGCACTTGGCCCCTCTTTGGAAGCCAGCCAGACTTCCCACCCAATGCTTGTAACCCACTCTGCGTGCGTTTACCCAGCACCCAACCTGCTTGTCAGTCACCTCGTCTTGAGACGAGAGTCTTGAATGGCTGGACATGGTGGGTCCACAGTTTGTCATTTCAGACATCTGACATGACCACCATTCTTTAAAAACTCACTTAGAGAATGGTAGAAATGAGAAACTTTCAAAAGTCAATGAAACTGTGTATAGAGCTAAACTTTAGTTGGCCATTGGAAGTACGTGTGTGCTGGTCCTCCCTACTAGAGGCAGCAAAATTTCTGCTTTTTTATTTATTATTATTATTTTTTAAGAGGCAGGAAGGATGTCTACTAACTTCAGCATCTATCACTTAGATAGTTCCTTTCTTTTCCCTGGAATGTTTTTAGAAGGATGGATCTGCTGGGCCTGCCTGTGAGCTTGACACAGTGGAGAGCTGAGCCTTGGAAAACCAAGGAAATGCTTCTCACTCTTGGCATGCAAATTAATTGCTAAATCACAACGCAATTTTTACGGAATTGCATTTGAATGCAAGATTAATAATGAATGAATTAATCAAGATTAATTTTATTATAATGAATACCAAAGGATCTAATGATGATTGGCTGCTTGTTCTCCAGAGCTGCCTTATAAATATTCACACTTTTGGCGAATTCCTTGACAGTGCTCTGTATATCTGAGGAAGCCTTCCTTCCACAACTCCACGTGTCATGTGGGAGAGGATTCACAGGATCTTCTCATTTAGGAATTAATTTCCTTGCTAGACTTCCCATCCCTGGAGGGGATCCCCAGCTAATGAATTGTTGAGAAAATATATGAATTTTATATTTGAAAAATAAAGGCCCAAATGTGAGGAAGGCCTCTTTCCAGTGCTGTTCTTTTCATTCAATTAGCTTGACAGAGTTAAGAAAATTAATTCAAAATGAAATGAGGCGATGTTTTGGAAAATGGCAGGGGATTATTTCAATTTACCTTACTGGGATTATGGTTGGGTCATACTTTGAATTATCGTTTAAATTTAATTCATGTAAACCTTAAAAACTCTGTATAACACTGAAAGAAAAATATAAGTGCACAATGTTCTCCAGAGTTTCAATGACCTGTATTTCCTGAACTGAAAGTGAGAATATTGATAAATTACAAGCAGTGCTGGCTTGAGATTTTTTTTTTTTTTAGGGCGTGATAACAGGTTTTAGAACCAGCAGGGACAATAATTTACTGGTGACTTTACATGTGTCTCAGGCCACCCGCCCCAGCTCCTGACCACATTTGAGGGCCAGCAGAGTCCATTCCCACTTCCATTTCCTCCTCTTCCACTCAGCCCTTCCTCCTGTAATCTGGCCGCAGGACCTCCTGGAGACGACTGTCCTTAAGGCCACCACAGCCTCACTCTGAGGCCAGAACAGCAAGATGCTATTTCCATTTAATTTTAATGCACTTATGTTCCTGATGCTCCACGACCCTTGGAACTGTGCTTTCTCTTGGCTTCCTGTCATTTTCTGTCTACTGTTTCTCAGTTCCATTCCTGGGCTCACAGGCTCTCACTTACTCCTTAGGCGGCAATTCTAGATTGTGTCTCTGCTTCTTCCTTATTCTTCCCGCTCTCCTAGGACCCCGTCACCTATAAACATGAGTTTGCCCATAAATGTCCCCATTTGCTTGCTGGTGACTCTCACACCTTTTCTTTAGCCTGGATCCCCCCAGGTGATCACGCCTACTGTCTCACATCATCCTTAGCCTTCCCTTGTCCAAGCCCTCGCTTCGCTGTTCCTCCTCCCACCTTACCTGTTCTCCCACTGTGTCTTCTGTTTGTGGTTCCCAATGGCCTCCTCACCTTCCATGAGCTGCAGATACTGACGGTCATGAGGGAGACCTGCCCCTGAAGAGCCTGCATTGGCAAAACCCAAGACCTAGACTCTAAGACTCATGTGATGGGCTGTGTCTGAACCCGCACAGATGACAGCTAATTTCCTTGGTTTAGGTCCCTGCTCAGCACACTGTCCTTGATAACTTAACTTCCCTAAGAGGCCAGCTGGTGCTCACCATGTTTTCTCTACTTATTATTGTGTGTTTGCCAAAATTTAACTTTGGTTACTTGGACCTAAGATTTGGTAATAATTAGCAACTTGATGCTTGCATAAAGATTTACTAATTTTCAGACTTTAAATAATGCTATAATCTGATTTTTTAAATTATACAACTATTTTGGAAAAAGCCAAGACCTCAGCCTACATTAATTCATTGCTTGCAAAATAATCATTAATTATCATTGACTACCACAGATTTTGCTAAGCATGACATAGAATGGTCTCCAAACCTCACAAAAAGTCTGCTTTTAATTCTAGTTTGACAGATGCAAACACTAGAGCTAAGAAACGCTTAAGGCCTTGCCCAAGGTCACACCAACAAATAGCCAGCATCCTAATTTGTCGTTTCAAAAACGCTTTGCTTTTGTGACCATACCTGCTGCCTTTTCTAGATTCTACCCCCAAAATAAGTAAATAAATTAGCATCACCTTTCCCTGACCTCACTATTATTTACACTCACTGAGTTTGCATGATTTCCCCAAATGACCCCGTCTCTAGGAGATTAAATGATGGCTTAATAAACTGAGTCCCTAGTTTAATGCTTTTTGAACCGGCCGAGCTGTAGATAGCAGGTTTAGGCAGTTCCTAGGTTCCTTTCATATTTTTTTGGTAAATATTAACAAGTTTTATTTCACATTTACCCCTTTGTCAGGAAAGAAGATCATTGTACAGTGATGCAAAGCTCATTGAAGAAAGACGATCTCACATTTTGTGCCTAATGAATTCCCCAAAGGCGATTCTAACTCATGTTATTGTAGGGCAGGCTGACTGAAGTCCTCTGTTGGTAAGTGGGTGATTTTTCCCTGGGAGAAGGAAAGAAAGGGCATGGGCTCTGGAGGCTGCATCCGTGATGGTGAGGCACCAACGCCAGGGAAGGGCCAGGCATCAGCGCCAAGCAGATGTGTTTTCTTCCCTCCAGAAAATGTTGGTTGTTAATTTTTAAACCAGGTGATTCAGTGACAGTTACCTGCCTAGTCCACAGGCATCTCAGGCCTCCACCACCCTCTCTGGCCCCTGGGCCCACGGAGCTAACATTTTCTGGAAATTAGGGGCCACGACTGTGGCTCAGTGTGTCACGGTGACACCCTTGCATTCGATTTCTACAGGTAGCAACTAATGCTCCACTGCGGAGTCCTTAGAACTGACATTAAAAGCAGCTTAAATTCTAATTATTTAGAAACACTGCATAAGACCCTGCATGGACCCACTTTGGTAGAATTCATCCTCCTCACTAAGGTGAGGTTTAAAGCTGACTAGTAGGGTCTGTCAACCTCAGAAAACAACCTATTTTGGAACTCTCTTTATTACAATCTGAAAATCTTGGCAACTTCAGGGGCAGAGAAAGTGAATGGGCTGAGTCCCTACTCTGGAAACGAGCCATGAGTCTTAATATCCACAGCCGCCAGGTTAGGTGACTAAATCAGTTTTTTTCCCCAAATGCACACCATTTCCCAAAGGTATATAAAATAGGAAATGGTTTAGTTTCCATGTGGATGGCTGATGAGACACACACATGCAGACAGTGAAAGGGCCTCTGCATGGGAACGAGTCTTTGCCCCGGGTGCTGCAGGGGATGTGACCCAAGATATATGATGGGACAGGGAAACATACAATAAAGCTTGTTTTTACACGTTATTTTAGTTATATGTTCAAATATTGAGTTGAATATGTTCTGTCAACTTCTAGACCCTTTTTAAGGTTAAGTCTCTCTAAATTGAAAGTAAGGGGTCCACTTGTCATCTGAAAAGGTTATGATAAATATGCCAAAGAGTGTTCAAATAGCCTAGAAACAGAGAAAGTAGATTAGTAGCTTTTCCAATTAACAAACAGATCCATTATTTTAAAGTTAGAGATACTTTGGTGGAGAAGGTGTCTAAAGGAGAAAGACAAACACATTGAGGTATAATTTGGAAATGTCATTAACACACTATTTAAATCAAGTTTAGCAAATGTCTCCGAACCTTTGGTGTACCCCACAGTTAGTTCAAAGGCTTGGTCCTCCCCATCTGGGCAGGAAAATGCAATGTAAACAGCCACGTCCAAACACGTAACAAACACCATGTGACAAGTGGCTTACGGGTTCTAATTCTCAGTGCTGTGCCTACACTGACTGCTGGTACAAGGGCATAGCCCTTGACAGTGATATAACTCCTCATATTTGAAAATACTGCACTAAGTGCCCTGACAGACCCACTGGGTCAGGTCAGGAGCACGGAGCTGGCTGATTGAGGGTCACCCCACCGTCCCCAGCCTTCATCTTCATGGATGGTGGGAATAAAGGGACGTGGAGGGACCTGGGAAGCAAACGAGGTGCGGCTGGAGAGGCATGGATGTGTGCGTCCTCTCATGCCATGCTCACGTCTCACAGATGAGCCAACAAGAGGGGTTTGGAAGAGTAAGTCGGCATGATCTCCGTATGCCGTAGCCCCAGAGTCCAAAGCCAGGGGCCCTGCCGGGTCAGCACCAGCATGTCCCCTAAGAACGAACTCAAGGTTATCCTTTTACATTTAGTACAGAAGCAAAGAATCTGCCCACAAACCACAGTTGACAAAAGTGGGTTCCAATTACTCACTTTATTACTGCCTCCCAGAGTGTTTCTATTATGAACAGTGGCTCCTGCTGTAGTGCAAGTGTGGGAAGTGAGCAGTCAGTCTTACCGCATCACACATGAGCGGGTCTTCTCGGTCAGCATTCCTCGAACACATCACCAAGAATCCAATTGCCTGACTGTAGCTCTCAACTGTTGTGTGGAGTTTCACACAGTCCCAGGGACCCACCAGCCTGCCTCACTGCAGAGCAAGAATAGTGTTCAAGTTGAAAGCAATCTTGAGGATGACCACATCCCATGGATTTTAATGCAGTGTTGGGCTATCCCAAGTACTCTGGTCAGGCCCGGGAAGCCAAGCGTCAGGACCGCCCTGCCTTTGCAGGTATAAATCAAGACACAAAGCTGACAGATGGAGCGCACGCTATGGCCCTGCCTTGCTGACAGAGGGTTGTGGAAGGGCCAGACATCACCTGGGCTACCAGGACTCTTGCTACACTCGGCGATGCAAGGTGGACAAGGGTAGACATGGAAGGTCGGGCCTGGAGTGTGGACAGGGAGCGAGCCCGTCACCAGCACACCAAGGCTCGAGGGCATCTCCCAGATACCGTGGGCCCAGCTTCAAGGTGCCCAGTTCTGCCAGGGGCCCAGAAGGTGCGTTTCTAACAGGCTCGCAGGTAACTGTGGGGGCCCTGGCTTTGGAGGCCACAGGTCTGCAGGGCCCATATCCTGGCTTTGCTCTTAGGGCCTCTAACTGGGCTGACTCATGATCCTGAGCTCAAGTTTGCAGAGTGGACCAGAGATGATTCGTCACAGAGCCGGGCTGAGTGAGTAGAGCGCATACACTGCCCTCTCACGTTCACTTCTGTGACATAGTGCGTGGGGACTTCCACATCCATCCTCTCACGGATGCTGGCCTGCACACTTAGGTGTCACCCCTTCCCACCTCGGGTGGCCTCTTTCCATGAGGGGAAGTTTAATGTGAGTCAGAACAGAGAGGAAATTCTCTTAAGACCTTCGGGTAGAAGCAGAAGAATACATTTTATTTCAGTGAAATAGTTTTTATTCAGATTGGGAAAAATCTTTACTGAATCAAGTGTTTGCATTTCTAAAAAGTTAACTTAAATTAAACATACCATTTGATCATTGGAAATTGAAACAAATTCAATCTCTAGAGAATGGAGGAAGTCATTTGGAAAGAAAAATCAATATAAACATTTTAATATAGAAATTTGGTAAGCAAATAAGAATATTTAGACCTAATATTGATTTGTAAGGATCGTCCACATTATCTTAGTTTCTCTTACTACATTTTTTTTTTTTTGCATTTGTGGTTAGCAAAAGAGTTTTGAGAGAACTGATATGGACTTATATTGGGTTGTCGGGAAAATCATGACATATTTTTCTATGTTTTTCAGTGCAAAAATGCGTCATGACTTTCCCAACCACCCAATATTTTAAGGGCATATCGATACCGTGCATCTAATGTACTGACACAATTGTAGGGAACAGACAAGTTGGTCTTCACCATTAATGGAGATAAGTGGGCTGGAAGGAAGAAACGCTCTGACCCTGGGAACCCTGACAAGGTGCGTCCTTCTGCTGAGTAGATGATGATTTCCATCTACTGGTCATATTAGCTACGGACAGTCATAACAGATGGCCTAGACGTAAGGGACTCAATAAGAGAAACCTGCCGCAGTGAGAGGCTTGACAAATGTGCTTCTACATACCTCATTCTGGCATAATTCGTTTATGCCGGGTTGTGGCCCGAGAAGGCGAAATGGACAAGCCTGGAACAAAGCCAGATGTGATAGATGGATGAGCAACGAAAATTCCTTTTTCCCAGACACTGGAATTTGCTGTTTCCCCTAATCTCTGATTATCATAACTCCCAGTGTTATGAATCATTGCTTATTGATTGACCTAAGTGCACTTCTTGGACTGTGACAGCAAAGCATGATCATATCTGCTCCCCAAACCCCCACACGGAGAAAACCATGTAAAACGCTCTTTCCTTTCCTGGGTTAAATGCAGCACCACAAAAGGCTTTGCATAAATGGGCAGAAACACTACACCAGGGACGTGGATTTGGAGGGCCATGTAATGAGGCGCATATCAAGTCCATACAGGTTAGAACACCATCAGCAGGACTCTCTTAAGGACAGCTGTGTGCTGTGGCTCACGTGTGGTTCATTTGTGCCATTTGGAAACAGAGAATTCTTAATTGATGAAATACACCATGAGTTCCAATGTTTTATTTTTTTTTGGAGGGGGCACCTCAGACCACTATAATTTGAGCATGATATGCTAATTGATTAATCGGATTTTCTTGTAAGGTTGCACACGAGTTTTTGATGTAAAAAGATTATCCACATTCTCTGCAAGAAAGAAAATGCTTGAAGCCCCTCTGTAAATTAATGGCACCATAATGGGAGGGGGCACAGAACAAGGTGACCATTTACTCTCCACTAGTGGATTCTATTTTAAAGTTACATATGTTGACAGGCAAAAGCAAAATAAAGTGAAAACAGAAGCACACCCACAAACTTCTGAAGCCCAGCCACACTTAGAGACGTATACAGGGACGTTGAAACATGACAGGTGATGTCCTCAGGGCAGCTTGCTGGTGTAGACCTCCCTGCTGATCAGGGGATGGCACAGGAGGCTCAGTCTGCTTCGCTCTGGCTGGTCCCAGAAGCGTCACTCTTCATTCAGTCAACCCTTTCCTTAGTGCAGGTGCATTTAAATCCAAATGAAAGCTCATTAATCGTTGGCACATTGATCTCTTCCCAATACCTTCCTTTCTTCTCTTCTTTGGCCCAGAAGAACATGGTGGAACCGGTTTGTCAGAAAAGAGAGAGATGGAACTGCAGAGAGAAACCAGCCAATACAAGGCAGCTGGAAGAGGCAGCGTTAACGTTACGAGGACCCAGGTGAGATGAACGTGATTAGCTGAGACGAGCAGGGAGCGGTTCCTTATAGAAGATGATGGTCCAGGATTCACTTAACTGGCAAGGCAGCTGAGAAAGGAGGTGTGGTTCCCCCTTAACTGCAGGTGCAGCCCGGAAACGCCTGGTGGGGCAGGTAGGGCGCCCACTTTCTTTACAGCTGAAAAAACAGAGTTGTGGAAAAAAGAGTCCACCCGCGCGTGAGCGTGCACACTGCCTGCCTGGGGTCTTGCGAGAAGGTCCGTTCTGTTCCAGGGGGCCTGCGGTGGGGCCGGAGATTCTGTGGGTCTGAGGGATTCCCAGGGGCCGACGCTGAAGGCCCCCAGACCACCACCCGCGCGGGAGGACCTGACGACCTGAGAGGGAGACAACGCAGTCCTTGAATAGAAACATGGAAGGCTGTGCAGGTAAATATATTCTACAGGTCGATATGACCGGTGGCAGTATCTGCAGGATAATGTCACTGCAGGACTTCAGGCAGTGGTGCGTTACAGCCACCTCAGTTCAAAGACCAAAGTATTTACTAGAACCATCTAATCCATGTTGACCTCCCTTATTTAGCTCAGGAGAAAAATCTACCTGAAAACAAAATGAGTTACTAATGGAGAAAGCTACCCTAAGTCTGTCATTTCTATCACGTAGTACAAGGAGAATGTCCCTGTGTTACGAATGTCCCCAAATATACCCGGCAAAATGGCTCACTTCAGTGCCTGCATATGGGCTTCCTCACGGATTAAAAATAAAAGTGTTGTTGTTTTGGGTGTGGTGGTGGAATCTTTGTCACCCTGCACATGCACCGTAAGCTGTTTGCCACCCAGGACCAGGTCTGCTATGGTCCACATTGTGTCCAGGCCTCGTGGGCCTTCAGAAGACTCGCCTCAAACATGTGTGTCCTGCAGAGTCTGCTGGGGGGACGCATGAGTCAGACTGTTCTCTGGCTTTCTCAGGACGTTGAACTTGGAACTAAACTTCTAGGGACACAAAGTCCCAGACCTTGGAAGGACCACACAGTGTCTGTGAGCGTCCTAAGTTGCAGGTGAGCCCCCTGCATGTGGATGTCAGGACGGGTGGGGCCGAAGGCAGGGGTCCATCTCCAAGACACTGCTTGTCATGCGTGACCATGGCTTCATCTGCTGCACACAGTCCAAAGCCCATTCCATATGCTGGTTACACACAGAGAAACAAAACCTAATAGGGCACATGAGCAAATGTGCCACACCGTCTCTGAGCAAAATTCCACTCAGATAAACACCAGCGTCTCTAGCTGGGACATTGCCCTCAAGAAATACATTCGAGCCAGATTCCGGCCCCCCAGCACGCCCATCTGTTGGAATGGCAAAGCGCCCTCTCCCAGGGCACGGGCCAGAACGCACAAGGAGGCGAGAGGCAGCGCCCATGCCAGGCGGGCGGGGCCCTCCACAAGGCTCACGGGCCCAGACGCCAAACTCTCTACGTGCTGACTCTTTCTTCTAGGTGGTCCATTTTAGCCCATGTAAACATTCAGATTTTGTTTCTAGTTTTTTTTTCCCTTTAAAGCTCTCTTTGCCTTGCCCCCCATCCCTCCTTTTCTTTAAAGAACCATTTCCACACTTGATATTGGTGAAGTTGTAACCACAAATCTCACACACTTTTGCAGCAAGCAGTGACACACACCACAGAGAGGAGGTGTTTTTGTTGTTTAATTGGGGGTCCTAGGGCATCTTGTTGAATTAAAAGAAGCATTAGGGCTACTGAAATGAGGTGTGCCGCCTTGTACAAGGGGAAAATATAAAAAGATGTGTCTTACCACCAGGCAGCTGAAGTCAACACATTTCTTTAGGATGAAAAGGACACACATTTCTTCGGAATTGGCAAGGGTTCCAACTGATCGGTTCCACTTCTCGGCAATGAAGGCTGCCCAGGATGGGTTTCCCAGCTCGCTGGGAACGGGCGGACCCATTAAACTCTGTGGGCAGCACACGTTATTGCCAGGCCCCAGGGCCACGGTGTGTGTCTAAACATCAGGCGCGAGCAGCTGCCAGCCGCATGTATGCCCACCCACCTCATGGGCCCCGACAGAACACTGATCCTTGGTAGTTTGGGAACTGGCCTCCAAAAGCCAGTTCTTCCTGTGACCAATAACAGTATTTAAGAGTGTGATGGCGTATTATCACTGAAGAATAACAAGTAACAGTCATGGGAAGAGTATGGCAGTGGGTTGAGGGTGTAGGTAAAAACTCAAGTCTTATTAAGCTACCGAACATTAAAATTTATAAGATTCTGAGGAAATGTGTAATAAATGCTTCAGATCAAATGTTAAGTGAAAAGGCACATATATGAACAAATTGCGTGTGTGTGTGTGAGTGTGTGTGTGTATGTGTGTGTGTGTGTGTGTGAACTGAGATGGGCAATAAATAAATAGTGCAAATTAGATGAAACTGTGTCAGACAGGCTACTTTTGGCTTTTTAAACCTATAATGTGTATTTTTTTTTTTTTAGCTGAGCCATCCTGCCACCTGTTGGCAGCTCAGAGGCTGCTCAGCTCAGGCTGACTCGAACCGCTGTTGCTCAGAGCTCAAACTCTTGAGCGAGCTCTTAACCAACTGAGCCACTCAGCCGGCCCCTATAATGTGTATTTTTAAGAAAATCATTGTAGAGAGACGGTCTACCCTTTTGTTTTTCCTAAGAAAATTAAAGTAGTCAACATTTAGTAGGAAAAAAAAATTGCCGTATTGTTGCGAAATTCTTGTAAGGCTATCTTAAATCTGTGAGGTTACCATCCTACAGATTTTGAATTCAATTAAGCCGTGAAAAATTGCTAAGACCAGGCCTGAACGCTGACAGCATGATGGAAATGGAATCAGAGCGGACAGGAAACTGAAGAGCTCTAATATTTCTTTATGTGTGTTAAACAGAGTTTTTAACCTATGGGAACATTCGAACTTTTAATTATTCACTTCATAAAACTATCTATCTAACCTTGCACATGTGTTTAAGTGATAACATTACACTATTTACAAGACAAAACAAAAAACAAATCTCAAAGTAAAGAATGCAGCTGGACTTGAACCGTTTTAGGGCACATAGAGAATTAGACAATGTTAATTTTAAAAACAGAAGGCGAGAGCAAAGGGGCGTGCCCTCGAGGAGACTTGCGTCTTTGAAATTCATTTTTCTCATCTATAAAATGGGGTAACATCACCCACCATGTAGCTTCAGCTTGCAGATTGGATGACGCATTCCTTCCTTCATCTACCATTTATTGAGCACCTACTATGTGTCAGGCAGCCTTAGTGACTCTGCATTTCCAACTGTGGGAAAACCTGACAAGGTCCCTTCCAGCGTGGGGACACAGACCATGAACTGACAACCCAACACCCCCAGGTGGGATGTCTGGCAGTAAGTGCCCAGTGCCCTGGCAGGTAGAGAACGGTGGCAGGGGCTGTGACGGAGAGGCTGTCAGGAGGTCTGGCCTGGCATGCACTCCCAGGGCCCTGTGTCCTCCTGGTTGGGCATCTGTCATGCAGTGGGGGTTGCTGTGGCACTAGGGCAGGCACATGCACGTCCACAGCCCTCACCTCATGGTAGAGGTAAATTAGCAAATGGTGTGAATCAGAGGCAACCGAATCCCCCAAACTGTCACCATTCACCTATGACGACAAGAATATTTTGTTACGTAAGCAACGCTTCAAGCAAGCAAATTACTCCTTAGTTTTGTCCTCGGAGTGCTTTCTGGATTGAGGGACAAAAGGACTCTGCCACCTGACGCTCTGCTCCTGAAGGAATCGGTTTTGGGGACTGCAGTGTGCATTTCCCTGGGCCTGGCTCTCAGCAGTGAGTCACCCGCCGGGTTCTCTGGTGGCGCCTTAATTAGGCAATTGCGTGCTGCAGTGTGGGGCCTTTCCTCGGCCCAGGCTACAGGGTGGTTAAGTGATGCCGGCGATAAACATGTTTAAATAGAGTTGCTGCTCTCGGGTTCACTGAGCATGGACACGTTTTATTTTTGTTAAGGCAGAAAATGGCGTTCAATTGGCTTGTTTAGATGGCACTGTGGCCAGAACGGGATAGACTCCTTGGACCAGCTCTCCCTCAGCGCCAGGGAACAGAATTACAGAATCTCTCCTTTCAACTGGGTAGCAATGCCCTGCAAAATGATTTCACAATTTTCACGCTACTTTTTCAAATTCCAGACACTTTTTTTAAGAAAAAGAAAAAACAAAAACAAAAAACCAAACACTAGCAAATTAGAACGCTGCTTCACCCAATTTGTGCGAAACACATGTAGTGAAGACACACACCACACAGCTCCATGGAGACATGCCACATGGAGACAGGAAGGGAGCCTGACAGCCCACCTGGAGGAAGAAATGCAGAGCAGACATCAGGTTTTATGCTGGAACATGGGACACACCACCGGAATCAGCCCCGCTTTTCAATGAATGAAAATTGCCGAGCTAAGCAGATCTCTCAGAGACGGGCTTTGACTCTGGGCAGGCCCGCAAGGTAAGCAGGTGAGCTGAGCTGTGTCCCATGGCAGGACAGGGCTGGAACCGACACAAGGCCACGCCTTGGTTCCCTCACTCTGCGCCTCTCCGCCCTCCTCATCTTCACCTGTAGGTCTGACCCTCAGAGCTAGATGCTGTCTGAACAGGGCGGCTTGTCACACGTTTTCAAACCTCCCCTAGAACGCCATTATGTCATAGGAGGATGAAAACATGAATCGTGCTGTGACCTTTCAGCAAGGAAGAAAGCTCAACCCTGAAGCAAAACATATATTGAGTGTTACCTACCTCTTAGAATGTTCTGTAATCCAGCAAAATGTGGAATTATTTTTCTTAACTTTGGAGGCTGCAAAATGATTTTACAATGTGTGCTGACTGTGCGGTCCCAGGCAGCGTGGGGGTAATGTCCAGTGTGCCACCTGGCCAGGTGTGCCACCTCCGATAATATGCAGTGCTTCGTGTGGGACAAAGCGGGCCGGGGCGGATTTTGTAGCAAACGGGAGGGCACACTGACATTTAAAGCATTCTCAGCTAAGTTCCTTGTTGACGCACAAACCAACCAGCTTTCCCACATTAGAGGCTCGCCACGCTCCTGCCAAGCGGCACTGCCTCTCCACGTTTCCGAAGCTGCACAGAGCACCGAGGGACAGCACGGCGGCTGCAGAGGGGACATTCCAGTTTCCAAAAGCAGAAAAGAAAAGACAAGGAAAGCTCCCCAAACAATGGTGTTCCTTGTGACAGCAACTCGCTCTTAACAGCCTCGAGTGTTTAACATATTGAAACAGTTCATCTTCCTCCAATGAACTTTAATAAGTCTGCCAGGTGAGAAGCTGTGCTCCATACTTCTTCATGTTGTCTCCACCGCGGCACATCCATCCTGCCGGGCTCCTCTGGCCCACTGCGGGGCTGCGGCCGGGCCCGGGCTGGTTATTGCCGTCATCAATAACCTGGCCGTGCTCCATCCCTCAGCCGCCCGGTACCCTGCAACATCTAATAAGAGCCCTTCGCACGATGGCTGATCGATCCACGGGGCACCTGTTCCCTTTACTCAACGCACCCTGCTAAAGTAACATGACAACGGGACAAATATGATTTTGACTGGGTGGTGTCAAGAAACAAGAAACCAATCTGGAAAATTTCCCTTTGGGGCCAATTTATACAGAAAACCAGGGTTTACACTTGGGACTAACATCTTTCTGTGCTCACCAGCCTCAATACTCAGAAATAAACACTAACCTTACTGGGCATTACACTAGCCAAGTGTTAGTTTAAGAAATTATATTTGTATGCATGTGCCTAAATATTGATGTGTTAGAAGGAAAATTCTGATACTCACGATCATCCGTTCCTCTGTCCCCAGGAAAGCGCGTACGTACAAGGCACAGCCTCAGCCCGGGCACACCAGCATGGAGCAACTGGGGAGTTCTCACATCACATTCGCAGGTGTGGCCGTGAGTATCAGAAACACAGCTCTAACAGGTGAAAGCATTAACACTTAACATGATGCTTGTAAAGGACATACCATAGTCAAATATAGTGAAGTTTCTTAATAAAATTAATGCATGAGCGCCAGGACCAAGTGAAACACTATTTTTGGTGGATGTAGGGATGGAGCGCAATAGCATGATAGTGGCAGCAGGGCTGAGTTGGGGAACATAGTCTAAAATTCCACAGCAAACACTCTAGAAATACAGTTTCAAAACTCTCGTGCCAATCCCATATGCTTGGAGCTGTGTGTACACATATAATACAGCAATGTATAAGTGCTATACTATCATCAGCACTGTGAACTTTTGCACATGTCCTATTATTACTAATATTTATAAATGCTACAATATCAAATATAAAAATATGAGCCAAAATGCAGAATGTATATTTTTAGTAGAGAAATGGCAGCATTTTTGTTGTAATTTTTCAAACCATGTACTATATCCTTGGTTTTCTCCCCAACAAATTACCGCCTTTTTTTGCAGGCGGCATTAAAAAAAAAGCCATTTTCTGCTGGTTTGCTTTTGGTTTGAGTTTGTGATAACATAGGGCTATCAAAGTTCTACATCAAGTTCTCAGCATTTTCAAAATCAAACATTGTTTTTTAAACTTTTTACAGAACTCTTTTAATAGTAGCTCTCACCGTGGTGTCTTTTGCATGAAGTGAGAAACAAATGCCACACAGAGGTTTTAGGGACCATTAAGTGGCCTTGGGGACCTTAAATGACTGTCAAGACAAGAGGCATCATTGTCTAGCTGTGTTTAAATCCATTGGGCTTCTTATAATGCTTTAGCTTATTTTGAGACAAATCATTGAAAAAAATCAATTTCTACAAATACAAGAAACACAAAATTATATTGAGACTCTGGGATGGTGAATATTACAGGGTTCTCACTGACAATAAAAGAATCGAAAGGGCCACTTAAAAATGACCTCTCTTCCACCTAAGCCTCTCTAATTAATCAGAGCATTATTATCAACTTATGGAAATAAAACCCTTCCCCTAAGTTTAACTGTGCTCATGTATCATTCTTCATAGCTGAGAAATAAAGACCTTCCCCACCAGGCAAGCTGATAAGAAAATGATGACAATGGGTCCCCTTGCGTAGAGAGCGTACCAAGCAAATAGGCTAAGTGATAATAAAAATGTGCCACTTCAGAAACCACTGGAATTCTGAGCTTTGATTCAGCGTCGGTAGACAAAATTCAAAATTCAAATTTTGATTCATAATGCAGAGAATTTTAAATTAAACATGGAATTTACATTCTTAGCTTATGACAGTATCCACATTTTTATAATAACATTTCAGTTAAAAATGAAGGCTGTAAGAACAGTGAAATATTTAATTTAGTGCAAAATATATAGGATAGATTTAAGCGAAGGAGCTTTTTTTCTGGCATGGTTTATTTACATGTTGGCCAGCCTCTCCTGGTCACTGACTTACTCAAATACACTTGAGGTACAGGTGTATGCTTTCTCTGTCTGCTGCTTGTGCAGGTACAAAAGCCGACGGGAGACACGGACTCTGAGAACAACCTGAGAGCAACCACAGTGGTAACGCTTGTCTCTCTCACTATTTGGTTGCAACCTAGCACGGACAGCATCTGTGACATAAACGTGCCCTTTCCAGTAGGGCTGTCACGAGGCCACCACGTTCGCCTACTCTGAGGGTCAGATAGGGGTCAGACCTTCTCTAACTGTTCTTGATGTGGTCGAATATATAACAGAATTCAGGGTTTTTACTTTAGGAGGAAGAATGGGCCATTTCAAAGTGTCACCTGCCTGACTGATGACACATAAACCCATTTTTAAAAATATTTTTGAAAAAACAGTACGTATATCTAAGGCAAATCAACCTCTGACCGAATGCAGTTTCTCTTGCACAGATTACCTTCAAACATGAAGGCCTGAGGCCATCGTTACACTAGACCGAATCCCTTCCTGTCACCCTCCTTTGTCCCAGAGGGGCAGTGAGAGGCTGTGAAAGAAGGCTGGTCAGGAACCTCAGCTGGGACTTTGTCCTCAGCGCTGTGAGAAAGAGGACCACGGAGACCTGGGCTGTCTGCGGGCAAAGCGTGGGTTATATGCAGCAAAATCTCATTGTCTGAGCGTTGTCTCTACCTGGGCATCTAGCAGGAAAGGTGGAGAAAAGTGCACCTTTTGGCATCTGGTAGTGACCCCAATGCCCACGATAAAACTGGCATGAATGGTCACGTTGGCCCCCTCTGCATGCAGTGTTGAGAAATGTCTGGCACATGCATGAGCGTCCCTAAAACCAAACACCTCCTAGCGGGGTGGCCATCCTCTAGAGAGACACTTTCTCTCTGAAAAGTTGTTGGTCGGCGTGTAACAAAGGCTCTATGGGGACGCCCTCTGTGAGGTGTGTGGCAATTGTCTGACCAAGAGCCCTGGTTAGTGTGACAGCATTTGGACAGTAGGCTGTCTTCACATGAGGACACACCATCTGACAACAGAGAAAGGCAGGAGCGGGCCCGTGCTGCCCGGTGTGGCCGGCACGGCCTGTCTGCGTTCCGGGCTTCAGGCAGGACACCTGTGACCCCAGGAGGCTTCACGCCCCATGCAGAGGACTTCAGCAGCGGCTTTCACTCCACTTGATGGTAAAACTGTGATAACTCCATATTCAAGACAACATGTGAAAAACGATCCTCGTCCCATGTTGCCAGGATTTGATGGGGACTCTTGCTCTTAGACTTTGAGGATCGCTCCCCTGTGTTCGGGGACTCCCCGGAACAGTTCTTGCTGCCTGCAGTGACACCTACTGCTGGCAGGACTGTCCTACCTGGGCTGGAGGCCCAACTGCAGAGTGCCGTCAGGGATGGAAGGTGACCTGCTCGCCAGGACGGCCATGCGCAAGGGCCGGCACAAATCAGCATTGCATCAGGGGCCTGTTCATGAACAGAAAGTCAGCTCGTGATGCCTGAACTGGAGCGCTGGACTCAGGACACTGGCTTCCCAGCTCACCAGCAAGAGACAGGATGTCGGAAGGCGGGTTCTTCCCCCAGCCTCCTGCCCCGCGCCCCACTCCCTGGGCCAGGTCTGGGCAGAGCCCTGCTCTGCCCCCCATAAAGCATCCCCTGATTAGCAAACTAATTATTCCAACTGCCACCACATTCCACATAGAGCTAAGCGGGTTTTATTTTAAACAAAACACTGTTAATTTTCTCTTGGAACATCTGTGACCCATTCAGTAAAATGCTAAATTAAAACAATATTATTTTTAATCACTATCTTTGTTACCTTCCTAACCTTAAGAATTGCCAGCAAATGTCTAAATTTAAGACCATTTGAATTTGAGTTCTGTCATTGCCAAGAATCAGGGGTGTCTCTGCAGCCGTGTTTTCCCTGTAGCGGCTTTGAAGTTGCGTCAGAAGGAACGGCAACACAACAATACTTTTTTTAAATAGCTGATTTCTAAGTGACTGTGCTCGAAACGTTCACGGAGTGCAGCGACAGCCATGTCAGGCCGCTCTCCGACACGTGAGCCTGACACCACACTGCCCTCCGCTCCCTCTCCCGAGAGCTGGCTGTCACCAAGGCCAGTTGCTTCCACTTCCATTAGCCGTGGACAAATAACCCGGTCTCAGGGAGAATGACCCTTCTCCTGCATCGTGTGTCCTAAAGAAACCACTTTTTTTTTTTTAAAGCATGGAGGAGATTTTATTGGTACGACTCCCAGGGAAACAAACAATGAACTCTACTTTTCATTTGGAAGACAAAACCGGAACGTGGGACTTTCCAAATCCAAGCTGGCTTTTTTTTTGCTGGAGGTTTAATAAGCTGACGTGTATACAAACACTATTTTGGGGGCTAGCATATACCAGGCGTGTATAAATCTCGGATCTATAAAGCGGGAGCCTTGCACATAATTTAAACAAGTAATAGGAACTCATTTCCACACACAGCTCATGCAACTGCAGCTCATCACGGTTGTCTCGGGGACACGACTCGTTTGGAACTGCCGCCCCTAAATCTGACAACAGCAAAGCAGAGGCCGAATCACCAAGTTGAGGAGTTCCTTTCAGTCATTGTCCCTTACTCGATAGTGCCACCCCATGGACTGATATTTGAATATAATTCGACTGTTTTAGACTCAGGAAGCTGCCTGTAAATAATACTCTGCGTACCAGGCAGCCAAGAGCGGTCGAACCTTCTCTCTGGCATGTGCAGTTCAAACTGTTTCCTTGAGCGAGCAGAGATGCCCCAATTCCAAGAACATGGAGGCACCGTAGTGAAAACAGAAGAGCCAAACTGCTTTATTCCATCAATAAAAAAAAGAACCATTTGGTAAAGGGATGCATTACACATTTTCTATTTAAATCAGTTTATAAGAAGCAGATGTTAAGCTTTCCTTGGTAAGAAAAAAGGGAGTTATAAATGAATTAAACTGATTTTTCAGTAGATCTCTTCCTCTCCCCTTGTCTCTGTGCATTTGTACTTTTAGTGATAACAGGAATTCGGGGTTATGTTACTAATGTAAATGCTCTTAGCAACTAGTATTTAAAATATCAGAGGCCAGGTTAGGAAAGTTCGCCAAATGAAACGGTTTTAAAAACATAAACCCACGTAGGTCCCAGATCATATAAACTAGAGAGTCTTCAGAATAAAAACCACCATGTAACAACATCTATGAGAAAATGCAGCCTAGGCTTGAATTCTGTGCTCTCACAAAGCGCCTGTGGCTTTGATCCCATGATCTCTGTCAGCTGGCTGCAGAGTATAAATTGCCATCCAAGCCCGTTTGAGAGCATTTCCCTTTTTTTGTGGCGGAGGACGGTGTAAAGTGTGACGACGTTCACATCTGAGCCTCGGCTGGCAAGCGATGATGTTTCTAGAAGATGCCTCCTCCCCCCCAGCACCCCACACTGCCCACTGCATGAGGGGTGCTTCCCATCGCAACTGTCCGCAAAAGAGCTGTACTTAAATGCTGGTCCTGGACAGTGTCGCTGGAGGCTTTTGTGCTGAAACATGGCTGACGCGCAGGCCCGGCTTCGGGACGCTGCTGCTTCTGCCCGGGTTCCACTGGGTTCGTTCTCGGCCATCCCCACTCAGTGTCCTGACGCCAACACGGCTTTTCCTCAGGCTGCATTAACAAATCCGATAAATAAAGCATTGTGTTGCCCATCCAGGATGGACATTAATTTTAGAACAAAACATTAATCGATTTAAATTTATGTACTAATGCAGACACAATCAATTTCAACTTCTTATGACAATTAGCAAAGCTTTTGCTACATCTCTAAAACACACTGACCCATCAATTATGGTTTGCATCAAAGTAATGCTAATGACACCTCTTTCTTCCTTAGGCTGTCTGCACCCCACCTGATTGGTCAATCTGAATGCAGCAAATCAATTAATATAAATTATACATGCACGGAGAGATGGGCTAATATCATAAGTTAATTTAATTAATTGTGTTTGATTAAATGAGGCCCTTTCATTAGCCCACTTAGCCATGAAGCATATATACATCATCATCCTTTTACAAGCTCTGCTGCCCAGACGCAGACATGACAGTGGGGCATATTCAGATTGCCGGCCTCAGCCATGCAGACCTCCCTGCATAATTAACAACTCAACGAGCTGCAGTCACTTAAGCTGAAAAGAAAACTGTGCCCATCAACCTCTCTGATACTGTTTAAATTGAAGATGTCATGGGTAAAACAAAGGTGAACAGACAATGGTAATTAAAAATTAAAAGGACAGGAGGGGGTGTCACTAACAGCAGCAGAGTGGAAAGAGGGCCAAGGCCCAGGCTCCTTGTAGCACAGGCTGTGTCGGGGGGAGGTCATTCGGAGACGCCTGCATTCCGGGGTGCTAAACACGGAATGTCTGCGGGAGTCAGGGTGTCCGGGCCTTACAGGGAGACGGCGCAGGGCTGCACCAGAGGCGACTCTGTCAGGAGCACGTGAGACTGTGGCACGAAGCTGGCTGGTGCGATCCTTTGTAATTATCCCGTGATGAACAGGGGCAGGGGTGGAGGGCATGGCGTCGTGTCTGGTCCTCGGGCGCCTGAACACCCACCACGCTTTCAGCTGCGCCCCCGTGTTAGGTATCCATCCGTGTCCTGGATAGGAGCCGGCTACCCCTCTGCCACTCACCTGGCATCTGAGGGCTGTGTTCATTAAATGGATTTTCCTGCAGACAACGTGGCAGAGCCTTGACATAAAATATGGGGATGTCTGATGGAAGTTATTCATCCCTTCCTGCTTCGATGCACAGCCTTGGAGGGACGGTATGGATTCACACGGGCCCAAGTACAAATATAGCGGAGCTGCACATCAGAGGGAGGCAGGCCTGCCATCAGCGCCAGGGCAGCTGCAGGACCCACAGTGATGAGGGTGGCTGCGGGGGTCCCACGGAGGATTCAAACGTCACCAATGAAAGCATCCTTGAAACAGAGCCTGAAATAATTATTTAAGTTTGCAGCCAACCAGCTCAGTGCTCATTGTGTTTCAGGTATTTAGATACTGGCCTGGTAGCAAATACCGAGGACCTTGACTGAAGGACGTGTGTTGTCTGTAGAGAGCGGTCGCTGTACGCGGTCATCGGCCTACGTAACAGCACGTCGCCAACAAACCCCAACGTTTCGATCGGACCCACACTGCTCCACAGGTGCATCCAACCACCGGATGTCTAAGAAACACAACCACAACTGGAGAGAGAGGTGATGGGATGGGCTTAGAATGTGATTTGTTTTGGCAGCAAGAAAGGACTCGCTCCTCTCCACGCCCGCTGAGGAAAGGCCATCTGCTGCTAGGTAGGCAGGCAGGCCGATACAAACATAAATCCACACACACGCATGCCCACATCACATATGACATACATGAAAGGTGCACGCTGTCCGTGTGTCGCATAGTGGCAATTATTCTTTGCAGGTAAGGTGACACACACCGCGCGTGCTGACTGTGGCAAGGGGCAGCTGAACACCCTGAGAAGGGCTGGCTCCGGGCCTGGCCTGCTTTGGGAACTCAGGCGAGTCTCGCAGCTCCAGGCAGGCCCCACTAAGGTGGGATGGAACCTGGTACTTTTCTCACGGGGCTGTTTCGGGTTCCAGTCAGTGAAGGGCAGTGGCTGGAATGTCGTTGGCCCCAAACGACTGTTAGTGTATATTATCATTCTCGTCAATATTAACATAATTTCTGTCCCCAACACAGGCTGCACGGTGAGCGTATGGCTGTCTTGATGTTGGCTATATTCACTCTGTGGCTTTGGGCAGCAGCACTTGTCCCTTGCCCAGGTGGACGGCTGCCTGCCCGGTGTGCTCTGCCCATGTCGCCCACCCCCCACCCCC
>NW_017731427.1:1275023-1289954 GCF_001890085.2 Hipposideros armiger
CCCCCACCCCCACCACTGGTCAGGTCTGCTCTGCGAATTTCTGTGTCGGGACCAGCGGCTCTCAGGCAGGATTTTTGTCACAGCAGGTGGCTGAAGTGTACGAGCCGTGGAAAGGAATACACATCTCCTGCCCTGCCCTGAGTCTGCTCCAGTTCCAGTGGCTGGAACACGGCGGGGTCCCCTGCCTTGAAAGGAGGGATAGGGACATGGATGTTTGCTGCACATTTGCCTGTGACCACACCAGGAAAGTCATTATTCGATTAGATAAAGTGATGAATATATTAGTTATTTGCCATCTGGAGTCCCCAAACCAGGCCCAGCCACACTGGGTCCTGACAAGTGTCTGTACCCACATAATCCCCATTACGCCAGACACACAGCAACTTCTTAAATGCAGAACTAAGCAAAGCATTTTGGATGCAAGAGTAAATCGATGCATAAATGAATAAACAAATAAAAATATTCACCTTAAGCTGTTCTGTTCTACTGGCTACATAACGTCACGGGCCTTTGAGAGTTATGCTGAAATCTCAGTCATAACACGTCCTCACGGTAAGAATTTGGCACAGCTGCATCAATCCTGGGAATATAATATATTTTTGAATAAGACATTCAAATGCACAGTATTGTTATTTTTTTAATAAGTTGTGATTGAAATAGACCTTAAGGACTTAGGTAAACTAATTTTAGGGTGTATGTTCCACTTATCAAAACAATCAAATGCATCAAACATTTAACTTAAAATGAAGCAGACTGGAATTCTTTCCAGCAAGACACACCCTGAGTACCTCCTGCTTTTTCAGGAGTTCCTTCCCAAGGTTCTGACTGGTCAGTGGCTTCCTCCTGGAGTTGACCTACTGTGCGCCAGCAGACACAGTCGTTCTTCACCTAAAAATGGAGCAATTCTCAAACATCCCAGGAAGCAGCTCTTTTCCCATGTGCCATTCATGACAGGAAATTTGACAGGAGAAACCAAAATTGATGATTATTAATTTAGAGTTTGTAGCTCACTCATGGAGGAAGGAAACTAATACAAATATGTCTGAAGTCTGGAAAGTTCCCACTGCTGTTTACAAAAACCTGGGACATTGTCTGCAGCAACAGGGAGCACAGGCTCCCCACGCAGCAGGGGGACCCGCGCCAGCTGCCACGAAACAAAGACTATATGAATTCCAAGTAAAATTGCCAAATTAAGTCCCAAAATTAAGATTCTTGAGTGCAGAATCTGTGAGGTGTGCTGGGGAGAAAAACCTTTATGGGCTCTTACCACACAGTTTAAATAAAAGGTAATGCAAATTAACGTGCGTTTCTGTTCAGGAAGAAACAAGGAGAGGGGGTGACAGGGGGCGGTTAGCCACGCGGAGCCGACGTCTGTATGCCCAACGCCGGCTGTTGTGACAGAGCTGTTGCATCCAACATGGAAAGCATTTCAGCGTCCTCAGAGCGCCTGCAGCAATGCAGCGTGCCCATGGGCCTGGCCGCCCTAGGGAGAGGTGAGCTGCTTCCAGAAACACTCACTGACCCCTCTGTACCATCCTAAGGCGTCACTCGGACCCTGAGGGGCGGCACTGCCTCCTGGGGACGCAATGGCCCGGAAAGCGGCCTTGGACACTGAGGCAGGTGTGAGCGGCCGCTGTTTCAATGCCACACAAGGGTTATGGGAATAAATCGCCCAAAGAACACCTTCTCTGATGCTGCCTCCACCCGGTAAGGAACACCTTTAAGCCATCAGCTAGCCCAGTGCTAAAAGCACTGCCCAGCTTTGATTTGCTGCTGGTATAAAAGTCAAAAGATCTGGGGGAGGATAACGTTTACGGCCAAATTAGAGAGAAAAGGATCATCTGCGTAGAAGTCCTTGGGGACTTATAAGGCCCTTTTGCAAATTAGAGAATCTGAGAAACGCTGTTGCAGGGACATCTCCTTAAGCATTTCTGGGTTAAACAGCCCTTTTATTCAGGAAATGTAGGTCAAATCCTTGCAAACCCAGTGTTTTATGAACACAGTTTGAGAAACATGGACACGAAGGAGTTTTACTTAAACCCCATCCTTTCGATTGCAGCAAAATGCTATTCATCTCTATTTTAATGTATGAAACACACACATTAGTACATGTTCTTCTTATTCCAATAAAAATATTTTCAGAGGCATTCTCTTCCTCCTGATCTCCATTTAAGGACTCTGGGTTGTTACTGGGCCCAGCCCCGCAGAGAGGCACGCGGTGTGGATTTGCGTGTTTCAGACTCCATCTGGGCGCTGAGGTTTTCACCTTGAGGCCAGGCTGTGGGTCAGTGGATACGTGCGTAGCAGGCGTTGGGTCGCACTGGGCTGAGCTTAGGTCATCTCATATCCCAGTCTACATTAATCCTGTTTCATGTTCTCCAGGGAATTTTTTCTTGACCCGTGTTATTTAATTAATGGGCATAAAGTATTCCATTATAGGTCCTTATTATTATTTTAATATCTGTAGGCTATAGAGTGATATCATTTTTTTTCTTCCAGATAGTTGCAACTTGTATACACTTCTTTATTACTCTAGCTGAAGTTTTATCTATTTTATTTAGTTTTTCCAAAAACCAACTCTTGCCTTTATTATTTTTTCTCTATGTTTTTCTTCTAATTCATTATATTCCACTCATTTATTACTTTCTTTTTCTATTTTTGTTGTAGTTGCTGTTTGTTTAATTTACCCTTCCGCTGTTGCTTTCTTTAGCATACATCTTGGACTTTAAACCTGTTCTTTATCATTTAAATACTTAAAACTATCTATTTTCATTTAGGAACTACTATTGCTATCACTTGAAAATTTTGATATGCTGTGTTTTAATGATAATTTAGCTCAAAATATATTCTAATTCTTTGAGATTTCTGTTGGAGTTCTGAATTTCTTTAGAAGTGTATCTGCTTAATTTTCAAATTGTTGGAGATTTTAGAAATATTTTATTTTCATTGATTGCTAATATAACTCTGTTATGATCAGATTCTGTGTGACTTCAATTGTTTTAAATTCATTGAGACTTTCTTTATAGCACACACATAGTCTATATTGGTGCATGTTCTGTATGCATTTGAAAATAATATTCCTTTGCCATCACTGTGTGTAGGGTTCTATACACATCAGTTAGGTCAATTTGTTCACCTAAATTGACATCTTCTGTATCCATATTGATTTATTTCTTTGTTTACTTGTTTTAATTATAAAGAGAGGGGTACTAAAATCTTCTGTGATTGAGGGTATGTCTCTTTATTTAGTTCTATTTTGCTTCAAATATTTTGAAATACTCAATTTATATTATTATATCTTCTTGATGTATTCACCTTTTATCTTCATACAATGAACCTATATATCTTGAATTCTATTTTTTCCCCCTGGATACTAATATGGCTATTCCTGGTTCATAATAGCTAGTGTTTTCCATATACTTACTCTTGACATCATGTGTCAAGTTTAAGTGTGCCTCTTATAAATAAGGCACAGTTTTCTAGTTCTTTTATCCATTCTGACAATCTCTTCCTTTTAATGGCAGTATGCAGTCCATTAACACTTAGTGTAATTATCGATACAATTAAAATTAAGTTTACATACTATTTGTTTTCTTTTGTTCTCTAGTTATTTGTGTTGGTTTTTTCTGCCTTCTTTTTGGATAATCAAGAAATTTTTAGTACTGAGTTTTGTATCTTCTTTTGTTTTTTAACCATTTTTGTCTTTTTTTAAGTGGTTGCTCTTGTGATGAAACGTAACCTTACATGGTCATCACTAAAACAACATTATGCCTCTGCATGTTTAATGTAAACATCTTACAATACCTCCCATGTTTTGTACTAATGTTTTCATATATCTCACTTTCATGTTTATTATAAACCCCAGACTACATTTAATTTTTTATTTGCTTTAGACAATCATTTTACTTTAAATAACCTTTAGAAAGCAAGAAATACTTAATGAAACACAATGTCCAGTGGCCCGCATCCATTACTGTAGCTTATTGCAACATGATATTTTTTTACTTCTGCTGGAAATTTTTTTTAGCATTTTTTATATTCAAGGCTGCTAGAAATGAATTCTCTAAGTTTTGCTTACCTGAAATGTTTCTATTTTGTCTTAATTTTTGGAAGATATATATTTACTATACATTATACCCTAGGTTGGCAATGTTTTTTTGTCTCTTCAAACTTTGAAAGCAATTTCTCTGTTTTATGGTTTGAATTTTGTGTAATGAGAAACATCTTTGTTCTTTTCTATGTAAAACGTCTTTTTATCCTCTGACTACTTGTGAGATTTTCGTTTTATCGCTGGTATTTAGCAGTTTGGCTGTTATGTACCTAAGTGTAAATTTTTCTTTTTCATTTGTTGATTTGGGGGCTTGTTGGTTCGGTGGATTGATATTTTTGTCAAATTTGAAAAACAAATTGGTCAACATTTATTCCAATATGCATTGGGTTGTCAGAAAAGTCATGACACATTTTTGCAAAGAATAACAGAGAAAAATACGTCATGACTTTTCCGACAACCCAATATATTTTTTCTACCCCACTGTTTCCTTGTCCCTTGTTTTTCCTTTTGGGACTCAAATTACTTTTATGTTGGTCTACTTGATACTTTTCCAAAGGCCATTCTGGCTCTGGGCTTTTATCATTGTTTGTTTGCTTTATCTTAATTCTTTCTTCTCCCTGTGATTAGGCTGGATAATTCCCACTGATCTGTCTTCAAGATCACTGATTCTTTAATCTTGTGTGTTCTAACTTCTGTTGATCCCATCTAATAAATTTTATAATTCAAGTACTGTATTTTTCAGTTCTAGAATTTCCCTTTTTCCACTTTCCAATTTTTATAGCTCTCATAGCTCTCCTTCAGTTCTCCATTACTACACCTGTTTTATTTTTTTATCCACCGATTTTTTAAAGACTCTTCAATATATCTATCATAGGTATTTTAAAGTAGCTATTCACCAATTTCAAAATATGGAACATTTGTAGGTCTGTTAGTATTGGCTACTTTTTCCTTTGGCTATGAATTTCAGGTTCCTATTTATTTGCCTTTTTAGTTTGTATGTGAGTGTGTGTGTGTGTGTGTGTGTGTGTGTGTGTGTGTGTGTTTACTGTGTAGGTGTTGCAAATGATACTTTGCATGGACTCTGGATTCTGTTATCTTTCTCTAAAAAGTGTTATTTTCTAGCAGACAATTAAATTACCAGTAAATCACCTAGATCTTCTTGCATGTGGCTTGGCTTTGCAATTTATTTAACAGCTCTATTTTGGTTTGTCCCTTAGTCTTAACACATAGATTTAAATCCCAGAACAGAGCCCTTATGGATAACACTTGCCTCTCCTTGGGATGTGATGGGAAGCCTGAAATAGTTAGCAAGCCTATAACTGGGCAAGCATTCACATCTCTGGTTCCCAGACAGAATGACAGGCAGATCCTGAAATATTTCTCCTCAGATTTTTGAGTCTTCCAGTTCATGTTTTCACAAGTAACCATTAAACTTTTATCTCTTGAATATGTAGTTCCAGAGTCAACAATAATTTGAGGAAAATTTGCACTCAGATTTAGAGGCTGCTTCTCTCTCCTTTCTGGGATTCTTTGCTTGAATTTCAACAGCTGTGGTTTCCCCGAAACCCAACCTCTGGTTACTAAACCATAAAGCACTGATGCCCTCTGTTTCGGCTCCATCTCCCAAGACCTAGGAAATCTTGGAAACGTCTTTCAGGAAAAGACAGCAACATGTGAATCTCTTTTCTGTAGTGTTCTTCTTTTAGTGAAAAATTCTCTTCAGTTTCTACAGTTTTAGGTAACCCTTAAGTACCAGTAAATAATGAATTTTTAAATATTTTTTTCCCAGAGCTTATAGCCACTGGCAAAGGAATTAATATGATACAATTTCCTTGGCCACTACTGGGAGCTGGAGACCCCTTGAATTAGCCTTAGTGTTTGGAGGCTCCAGTGCAGCTTGCAGCCTGCCTTCTGAGGGGTAAATGAGTGCTTACACCCCCAAAGTTTGCACACACTCCACCCCAACTGGCGCCCACACCTCAACAGCTGATGCTTCCCTTGCTGTGACCAGGTTTTCTTGACCCTGCCGAGCCTTTGTCCTTCCTCTTTGTCTCCTGCCCAGGTGCACATCAGAGCTGTGATGCACAGATGTAAGAAGGTTAATGGGAGGTGTGTGTAGTGCGTGTGTGGCTTGATAGTAGTTTTACATTTTCAGAAGATATATTCTACAAGAATCGGGCTAAAACAGACTCTGGTGTGTATACATGTGAGTGTGAGTGTGTTTGTGTGTGTACATCGCATGAAGCTTGCCTTTGCTGCGATAATAATTAAAAATTATTTCCAAGGCTTCTCATTAGATCCTGAAAAAAGTCAAGTTTTCATTCACAGATGCTCTATGAGGTAATTTAAATATTCCCATCATAGGGATGAATAAATTGAGGGTTAGAAAGATTGTGTAACTTACCAAGTTTACACATTTGGTGTTAAAATCAGAATTTAAATGCTTGCATTCTCACTCCAGAGCCTGATGCCAGCATCATTAGGCAACATTTCCATCTTTTCTGCTTAAAATAATATAGTCCTTACATTTAAGTGTTCAAAGTCTGACTGTCCTTAAAAAAAGAAAACAATTAAAATGCCGTTTCATCTCCTTTCCTAGTCACTCAGTCAACAGTAACATTCTGTCTTCTGAATTTATAGTTGTTTTTACATCTAATTCAAGTTTATATTTTAACATAGAAATTAGTAGAGTGAAATAGAGCTATAAATAAAATCGTAGGATATTCTAAAGCAAAGATTTTCTAAAGTTCTTAAGCAGTGAAACATTCTCTTCTCTCTCACCCCACCCACCCCTGAGAAGTTATATGTGGAACCAAAGGTAAATGTCACCCAGGGCAGCCCAGTGTGAGCGGCTTGTTATGGCCACCATTCACCCCCATATTGGTAAACATTGCAGCACCTCCCCATGTGGAAACCTAAACTAATAAAACAATAAATAAAAGCCCAGCATCCCCTGTGGTGCTATGGCACACAAATGAACACACCCAGAGGGCTTTCTGCTGGGCCTTCCCCCCGATTTCTTCTGACATATCGTGGGGAGCTCTGTGGACTAGGGGACATGGCTAGAATTTACGTTTTTCTGTCACAAAGATCTGCTACATACTTCTGTTAGTGTCCAGACTCCATCAGTTAGATTCTGAGAGCGAATACCAACTATGATGCACATGAAACTGAGGTTGCCACCAGAATGCCAGTATGTCACTTTATAAAAAGAATCGTATCTACCTTAGGGACAGGAAGTACCCACAGGGACATGGGGCAGCACTCCACTAGTCTGTGGTTGTACACTAGGTAACGCCATGGCTCACGCCTGTGACTCTGCCTTTTTATGGATGAACCAAGATCCACTTAGAAGGATGAACTGTTTTCTGTGGATCTATTAAAGTGAATTCATTCTTTTTCAGGTGAATTTGATTGTCTATTTAACTCTTAAAGTAAAACCATTACTGTCTTTAGTAGAGGGCAAATAGCTTTATTTCCTGAAGACACAAAACTTGTAATCATTTATGCATTAGATGCTACGGAGCTCCTTTTAAGAGATAGAGTAATAAGATCATAAGATGATGAAAAATATTCCATCCATAATTTGTCAGAGTTCGTGGTTTAAGTAGAAAGACTTGAATGGACAAATGCAGATGAAAAACGTCCACGCTATGCTATAGAAAGAATGAGGATGAATGAGAGATTTTGTTTACGAGAGATGAGAACAGTACCCCAGAGACAGTGTTTAAACTGGGACAGAGAATAGGGCTGGGTCACCAATCTGAGGTTGGGGGACAGACATGTCTTGCTAGGAGTTCATTTTGGAGCCTGTAGTCTTCAACCTTTCATTCATCCAGGGAGATGACATCTGTCCTCATGGACACAGTACTGCCAGGAGCGGGCGGCGTCCGTTCCCACATCATTGCCCTGCGGTTCATACCTTTATCTTCATCGCAAGTCAGCTTACCAGAATGTGGAAGAGTTTGCGAGACAAAATGAATTTTCTCTAATCTAAAAATCAAACACAAATTACTTGTCATACCAGGTGCTCGCATTTTGACATAACCCAAAGTAAAACAATCATTTTTGTATCTTTTCTCAGGACAACTATTCAAACTCAAATCCCTTGTGTTTTTCTAGGACCAGACTAATCTACCTTGGTTTTTCTTTTCTCATTTTTGTTTGTAGGTCACAGTAGAAAAACTGTAAAACCCAAAGTTTAGAGTAGAATCTGAAAATAGCCTCCCAGTCAAACTCAAGTCTCCTCCTCAGTAAATACTTTTATGATTTTTGGATCTAACTTTTAATTTTTAATATAGAAAACAATATAAATTCAAAGACTGTATTTCCTTATTCTGCATAAATGGGGTTATACTACACACAGTGCTTTTGAGTGTCTTTTTTCAATTATCTGTAGGTCTCAGAGAGCTTTGCACATCTATAAATGTAGAACTACTCAGTCCTTACGAGAGTACAGGGTTTGTTTGCTGCCCCCAGCTGAGAGACATCCAATTCAGGTGTATCCTAATTTTCCCACCATTATCATATGAGGTGACCATTTGCAGCTAGGATCTGTGTGCGTCAGCCAGACCTGATTCGTGGCCATATTTCTGACAATGGCCGAGTCATGAGGACTCACATGGGGACCAGCATTGGAGGTACAATCAGGACACGCCACTTTTCTTGGATTGCTGTTTAGTTCTACAAATTCATCTCTATTTCTTATCATTGTGTACTTTCTAACCAAAGAGCTCAGTGGCTCTTAATCACTTTTTTTTTCAATCAGATAGCTCTTTGAGAATTTGCAGAAATTCTTACAGATTTAGCTCCACTAGAATTTTTGAAATATGCTTAAACGTTTATAATGCACAATTAAGTACATAATTTCCAGAGGTTCATGGACTGCTGAAAAGTCATTGAAAGACACTCCAGATTTGACAAGTAACCTTTTCTCTAACATGTCTACCAAAAATTAATAAATATGTGTTTAAGTTTATCTACCTTTCCATATATAGTCACATGGATCTGTAAATCACAACCATAAAACATGAAAATTACTTACTTCATATTCATGAACCATTCAAAAATAAATGGAACATATGGCCACTAAGGGTTAAGTTTAACAAGTTGGGAACTCATTTGTTTCTTGAGCTAGAAAATTCATTCAGTTGGCAGTGAGCAATAACAGCTATGAGCATAGTGTATAAATATTTTATGAATAAAACTCAATAATTTCAGCAATGCAAAAAACAGATGCTTAATTTATGTAATGACAGCTCCTGTCTTTGTAACAGGTTGGCTCACTTGTGTTGTTTACATTCAATTTCAAACACAGACCTCTCAGAATCATGTGCTAAAGCTTCACTAATCTGCTTCCTTTACCAACGCAGGCATAATATGCCTGAGTATCGCTAATTCAGCAGTGAAAAATAAATTACACTTTTAAGCCAAACAAATTAAACACTCAACTTTAAATGCTGCTTGCTAGAGCAAGTAGCTAGAACGTATACTGCTCTGATAATCACAATTCCTGCTGAATTCATCAAATGAAATTATATTAATATTTTCCCACAAATATTTTAAACCACTTAATGAGTTAATTCTTCTAAGGTTTACGTAAATTAGAAAAACAATTCATGAGATTCTTGAGATAGAAGCCATTCTTTAAACACCTACGAGCACCTCAGTACCAAGCAAAATATTGGAATCACCAGAGAGCGGCGCTTATTGAAAGATTGAAGGTGATTCTAAGTGTGGGGCTTCATCGTGCCCTAGGAACTTCCCTACCGAGGGCATCTAATTAAGGCCGTGTGGATACCCATATGGCAGAGAACATACTTCTTCATGTGGCTTACGAACCTTCCAGTGTGGTCGCTGCCTGCTTCCCTTTTCCCTACGTGCACCAGCCACGCAATCTACTCGCCGCCCTCCCCATGGGGACGGATGGCTCAGCTACCTCCAGTCACGGCGTCCCGATGGATTCATGCGACCTAAGCCTGGTGCCCACGCACGTGTGCAGGGTCCTCTCCTAACTGCATGGCCTCCTGCAGCATATGTGCGTCTCTCTTGCTGACCTGCTGCTCCCACTGCGCTCAGCTTTCAGTGGCCACAGGTGCAGAAAGCTTGTTGAGAATGAGTGCTTTGGGCGCGGACAGAAGCCTCCATTTTAACCGTGATTGAACTGTTCACTTTTTTCCCCAATTGCTATGATGCTAATTATAGGTAATACGTTCAATCAGCCCACAGGTGGGAGTGGTGAGGACCGGCCGCAAATGGCTGCCCTCTGTGTGGCGTGTCACCGAGGTGTGTAGAGCTGAGTCTAGTGACATTCGCAAACACACCCGTGCATGTAAACACACGCTGTGCAAATGCGCCACATCGGGTCCCCAGGCTCTGAAGAGGCCTTACAAATAGGTTTGAACTGTCGCCTTATCAAGAAACTCGCACGTTTATTTACTCATTTTGGGTTTAACTCTACAACAGCCTGTGGTTTCCTCAGAAGCAGCTGCTCCTGACAGCAACGTGCTGTTTTGGGGACCCACAGCAGCACAGTGTGCAGGAAGTGCCGTGACAGAGTGCTGGACAAGCCCCCACGGCAGACACGTGCTCAGGCGGCTGTCACCTCCACTCCTGCGCACACAGGGCTCCATCACCACTCCACATCCTCAGCTCGCCCTCCACACCAGTTCCCCCAGCCCCACCTGTCCTTCCTCTCCTCAAATCCCACCAGATGCGAATTAAAAGTGCGCTCCAGAAACAGGATGAGGACACATCTGTGACACCTCTTCCCACCGGCGATGGCGTCACACAGGAGCGGCACATAGAGAAACCTGTGTTGCTGTCCCAGGCGCTGGGCTGTCCTGATCAGGGGCTGCACCTTCCACCAGGAAGCCTGGTGTGGGGCCCATCGGACAGGTCCACAGAGGAGGCACTGTGACCGGGGAGGGGTGGCCCCGTTGGGGAGAACCAGCCAAGGCGAAACCCAAGAGGAAGCAGGTGACACCAGATTACATAGGAGTAGAAACAAAATGGGTCTGGTAGATTCACTGAAAATGACTCACGGAGGATTCCTACGCATGCCAGGGGCTGTGCCAGCCTTGTGCTCACATTACCCAGTCTGCCTCCTCAGATAATTCAAAAAGGTCAGTAAGCACAAAGAATAGCATGGGAGTGCTTGTCCAAATGCAGGCAATGTTACCATATCGAGCTTCGAGACTCACTCCGTACAACTTACTTAGAGTTAAATGGCAGCTCTGTGTCCTTGATGAGATTTTGGGAACATGCTCCTGTGGGTGACCATTGCTGGTGTGTCGGGAAGACCTGCAGCCACCCATCTTCCTTTTCGGCTGTGGTAAGGGACCCTCCTGACTCTCCAGGGAGATAGGAGCTGGATGATGGAGGAACAGAGGGCTTTCCGCCAAAGGGCCCCTCGGTTCCCAGGAGACTGAGGAAGCGTGTCCTGGCGGCGCCTTCACGATGACAGCAGCCTCGGGCTACGGGGCCCAGAGCCTTCTGCATTGCATTGTCCACGCGATCCTTAAACTACCGGAAAGCTACGAGGTAGGGGTGATGCCCTCATCATTTCAAAGACGAGGAAACGGAGACCATGGGGAGGTTCCAGTGATGCTGGACCGGGAGGAGGCACAGGAAGGCGATGAAGCTGCTGCCGCCTCGGGTTTCTCCTCCTCCCCCACCTCTGGCGGCAGAGGAGCCCTTGAACGCACCTGCTCTCGGGTTCCTGTGCAGAATTTGCCTGCTTGTTAACTTGGCTGCTATGTAATAATTTATTAAAATAAGTAACACCAGACATTGGAGCTAGACCAATAGAGAAGCTGACCACGTGCCAAGTGAGGCTCACTATCAGCCAAGACCCCACTTACGGCACAGCTAGCCTGGCAGGCTGTGCTAGCCTGGCAGGAGACGGGCATCCTTCACACCCCAGAAGCATAAGCGGTCCTTTCTGAAGGCCTGATCCTAATTATAGGTCCAAGGATGGGAAAGTGGGGGGGGGGCAGTCGGTGCTTGCTTTAAAATGCAACATGCGTGGAAAACCAAATGCAGGTATTAAGGTGAAGTTCTGATGCTCTTACTCAAAACACAGGTTTAGAACTAAAACACGGAGAATGTCAGCTGGGGCGGCATCAACGCTGTCTGTGTCCTGTTCCCGTTCCCATTTCCTGTGAGCCCAGGTAGAACTGGACCAGACGTCACCAGTGTGCACACTGAAATAAAATCAGTGCAAGTATTCAGTCCCGATAGCTTTGAACAGAAACGAACCCGAACAGGGTTCTCCAACAGGTTGCACAGCTGTAGGCCGGGCCCCGTTTTACTAGGCTCTTGGGCCCAGGAAATCTCTTTATTACCCTTTCCCTGGAGGCAGGACTTAAATCAGAGATCTCAGAGGTCAGTGCTGTCAAATGCAGCTTATATTGCAGGGGAAACAAAACGTCCCCCCAAAATACTCCGCGGACAATAAGAGTGAAACCGTGAGCATCAGACTTTCTAGTGCTAAAAAGTCTTGCTCCGTTGGCCAGGGGCCTCCACGTTTGCACGCACATGGATTTAACCCTTTCCGGAAACCTCATTCTTTCCATTTTAAACATGAAGAAAGTGAGTATTTGAGAGGATTCATAACTACAGTGAGGTGTTAGAGCTCGTAGATGGATTTGAACCCGTTGTGCCTGAACCGAGCACCTCACTCTCACCTGCCGCCTCCGCCGCCCCCACGCTGCTCACCGGCCGTCCGTGTGCTTCGCCCTGGATTCAGGGACGCGGCGTGGAAACCAGCCTCGTGGTTACGGGCTCTGTGGGCCCTCCGTCCTCGGAGAGCCCTTTCTTAGCTGTCAAACAGGGTGATGGTATCCGCCTCCCCGGCGTTCATGAAGAGTAAGAGACGTTTTTAAAATTGCGACTGCATCTATGAACATGAGGTTCAGCGCCTGCAATTCAGCGGGCACAGGGCGAATGCCTTCCCCCTTCTGTCCTGCTGTAAATAAAAGAGATTATCATAAATACGCCCTCTCTGCACCCCTGAGCTCTCTGTCTTTTGCCCTCATTCCAAAGGACATCGCAGCACCCTTTTTGACAAAGAGACTTGCTTAACCCTTTGAGGTGCTGAACTTGTTCCAGCTGGTTCTCACTCATTTGGTTCCCAGTTAACTATATCGAGAGGATAGAAAGTCTAATCTTTTGTAGCATTTATTCTTTTTCCTACTCTCAGATAAATAGATTAGTATCGTTAGGATTAAGTTTGCAAAGAAGTGCCCCAGGGGTATACCCAAGATGGTGTGTGCCGTGTGTGTGTGTGTGTGTGTGTGTGTGCACGTGACAGAGAGAGACATGGAGGTGGAGAGAACAGACTACCTACGTTTAAAAAAGAACAGGACCCAGACTAGAATAATGTCTACCAATACATAAATACCTCTTTCATTCTTTTCATTTCAAAGCTTATATTCTTCCTACACACACACACACACACACACACACTGGTGACTGTGTGAGCGGATAGATATGTACTTAGCTTGATGGTGGTGATCACTTCACAATGTGTACGCATATCAAAACATCACATTGTACACCTTCACTACATATCACTTTTATAGTTCAATGATATTTCAATAAATCTGTTGAAAAAGCTATATTCTTTCATAATAAATGTAGACAAAGATTATTAATATTTACATGTACATTGTTTTCAGTGTTTTACTATTTTTCTGAAGTTTTGTTCTAACTTTAAAAGAGTAAATTAGTGACTTAGAAACTTTCTTCTCATCTTTAATGGG
The DNA here is from genome assembly GCF_001890085.2 of Hipposideros armiger. NCBI lineage: Eukaryota > Metazoa > Chordata > Mammalia > Chiroptera > Hipposideridae > Hipposideros > Hipposideros armiger. The sequence goes on from NW_017731427.1 coordinate 1,288,839, forward strand.
ACATATCTGGTTATTCTAACATTTAGAAAGCAGCCATTTTATGGCAGGATCGTCTGGGAAATGTCCAATGTAGGTAAAGTAAAAATCCTGGCACAGTTCCTGGCATATTGTAGGCACTGAAACAAATTTCAGATTTGTGGCTTCCCACAAACGCTTGCTGGACAGTGCTGGTGTGGGGGGCTCCCCAGCCCCTCCTGCCAGGTCCTGGCCCCAGGCAGCCTCTCTGCCTTCCTGCCTCCAGCCCCTGCCCCTCCAGGACGGTGCCTGCCATCGTGGGAATGGAGCACACCCCGTCCCCACTCAGATTCTTTGGCTTATCGCTACCTGGAAAGCGAAGCGCCACGTTCCTAGACTTTTGGGCCATTGTACGTGTGTTTCTAAATCTATTTATTGGTATTTCCTCAGGATTCAGCATAACTACTGGCACACAGGATGCTTCAATAAGTGTTTAAGGGTATTATATCTGTTTCTTATAGTTTCAAAAGCATTTAGACATTATATGGCTGAGGTGCTTCCCTCTCTGTTTATGTAGAATTCTACAACATTTCCATTAGAAGGGAAGAGCCAAGTCTCTGTTAGTCTTGTCTCTTGGAGAAAGTGATTTTGTGCATGTTCTTGAAAATTGAACACAACCACAGAACTTCTGCTTCATTAATAGATTTAGAAATACAGCTAACATGCTATGGAAATTTTTTTAAAGATAAATTATCCTATAACACACTGTCTATGTGTTCATGAAGTAAATTACATAATGAAAACCCAGAATCAATTCAAATCTCATTGTACAAATACATGTGCACATACAAGTGTGAGTTTTCCCCACTCTGTGCCCATACATATATATATACATAAAGGAAAGGGGCTTGAAACCCAAATTATCTAGATCAAAGCAAGGCAACCCTTAAGATTTCTAATCTTTAAATGATAATCCTATTGCGTATTTAAGAAAAATTGGACTTCAGGGAGTTCTTCAGTCCAAGTAGTGTTGATGTGTCTATAGAAATCATAAAGACATGCCTTTCTTTCAAGATTGGTAATAGCTCTGCTCACATTTTAAAATTAAATATATACAAGCAATTCTTAATTTTAAACCACAAACCCTGAAAGCCCTGCTGG
>NW_017731427.1:1291609-1296609 GCF_001890085.2 Hipposideros armiger
ATCCATTGAGCTTTTATGTTGTATTTTTAGTTCTAAAATGTTCTTGGGTTCTTCTGGGCATAGTGGGTGTTATGTTGTGAGTTTCTGGAACTTGTTGAACTGTTCTGTTTTCTAGACTTCCTTCAACACTAATCCCATAGAAGAGAGGGGGACACACTTCATTACTGCTGGGCATGGGTTTGAGTTCTTTATCCCCACAGACCTCTGCTGGCAGGTGGGAGGGGTATGTGTGCATCACCCTGGGTAGTAGTGAGAAGTCTGACCCTCCCCTAGGCCCCCCAGACACCAGCCCATGGGGACAGTGAAGGGCGCTCATTATGGTAAGAATGGAAGTCTAGGACTTTTTCTGGAGTTTGGCTGTAGTAGAGCAGTTATTGTCTAGACATTGTCTGTCTGGCTAAGATGCATCTCTACTGATCTTTTGGCCAGAGACAGCAGGCTCGCCTTGAGGCTGTTCTTTTGTCAGCACGTATTGATATTTCCATGTTTCTGGCTTCTTCAGCTCCATGTCTGGTATCTATGAAACAGAAGGAAAAGCCAGGGACCCACCATTGTGCCCTTCCCTGGTCAGAAATCCCTGAACAGTCTGCCTTCTTCTCTCCACACTTCAGAGTCTCTCATGTGTGTTATTAGCTGCACTAGTGAGAAGCACAGGGAGAATTATGTCCACTTCATCATTCTGAAGTCAAAACCTTTGTACATTTGTTTTTAAAATCATAGAGAAATAAATTAATCCCCATATCTAAATAAACTATTGTACCGTCTTCCTAACAACTTGGCATAGTTGTAGAAAGGGTTAGACTAAAATCTATATCTATATGTATACCCATATTTATATCTGTATCTATATCTGTAACTGTATAGACATAGATATGTGTATATGTATATGTATGTGTGTATATCAAAAACCTTTGAAATATTTCCTGTTTTCTCATTAATGCAGATTACATGCATTCCACATATATTTGCCCCTTTTCTCTTTCCTTTAACGACATTTGTCCCCAGTCTATCTTAGGATGTCTTCTGAATGAAGAATCCTGGGAGCAGTGTTGAGGAGTCACCACAGACCTTGTCAAAAAAAATGTCTCTATGTCATGCCCCAAGCTTGGACTTACTGCTCCCACTGGGTTTAATAAATTACAAATAGGAATAGCATCTAGGCTGACAAATTCATGAAAAGAAAACCTGCAATTGTGTCTACTTTCATACAGGAAAAAAAATCACATTGAGCATTTTCACTAAGTAGAATTCACTGGAAATTAAAGAAGTGGTTACAGCTGCCTTTGGGGTTCCCATAGCGCCTTTGGCGCAAAGAGGGGCTGTCTCTCTCTTCCCCTGGAACATGGAGACTGGGGAGAAGGAACAGAGCTGGGGAGAGACGTGTCTAATGCAGCGATATCCATTTTCATTAGGCGAACGCACGGCTGCAGTTGTCCTGATGATGCAAATGCTTGGTAAGACTTGTCACAGCATCAGGGCTGTGACCATCTAAAGTTTGGGGAGCATATTCCCACTTTGTCATCTGTAAGATCACTAGCGAATTTGATTTTTCAGCTTTTCCTAATGACAAATCCCTGAGTTGGAAGCAAAAAGGCAAATAACTGATTATAAGTGCAATGAAAGTCTCTTGGATTTACATATACATTTATTTGTACGCTGTCACATTTTCTTAACCTCGAAACCTCCACGCAACATATAAATGAACTTGTCTGGAATTGTTTTTTCCCCCCAAATTGCAGCCTATATTTCTGTAGCACTGATGCAATTATGCCACCTCAATTGCCTTGCAGGAGGGAAAAAAAAAAAAGAAAAAAAAAGCACAAAGCAAAACTTTGTGTATCAAGAAAATAAGGCCCAGAAAATTGGCTGTGACACGCACCAGCACAAAGACAGCCAGGCTTCCCCAGAAAGTGGACAGAATAAAAGTAGACAGTTTCTATTAACAATAACAAGACAAAATACAGAGGCCCTTTATCTCTTAAAATGTAAATTTATACAAGGATCCATGCTGCCCTGCTGTAAATATCAAATACCCCTTAAGACCATAGAACAAGAATGAATTGATTTTCCTCCCAGCCTCCACCATCTGCAGATCCTCGTAGCTTGGCATTATATCAATGCTAAATTAAAAATCCTACACTCTAAAACCATACGGGAGATTTGGGAGGTTCAAGCTGTTTATTCTTTAAATTATATGATTGATTTTCTATGTTCATATCTACTCTATCTGAATCATTTTTCAAGTTTATTCAATTGATTTCTTAGTGTTATGTGTTGCTCCCTCAATAACCTTTCTTTAGTGCATATCAGCTTTATATCTGTTCTCATTTACATTTATAAGCCGAGAGCAGCTGAAAGTATATTGATTTTCTTCAAGCACTTTGCTATACAATCCCTAGTTATTTGTGATGAATGCTCTTTCTCATTTATGGTATTAAAGTCTCTGAGAGGAAACCTAATTCGATTTGCATTCATTTGGGTCATCTGCCCTTCCGAGATGCGCGGTGGTGCAAGCTCGTGGTGACAAAATTCATAATTTAGCACAGCTGAATCCAGTGATAAAGCAAGGGGCAGAAGCTTACCTTCCATCGGCGACCTATTCCATTCCTGTGTCAACGACATACCTACTTTTTTTCATAATTTTTACAAACAGCGTGAAGCCAGTTAACATGTCTTAGTCAGTAAACTCACCCATGAATAAGGTAGCTGTGCCATCATCTAGTACGCAGCCAGGTTGCCAAGCCAATGGCACCACGTCACTGGATGACTTGCGTGGCAGACTGTGTAATTAATAAATGAGAATTCAGATAATTCCTCCTTACACATCATTCAAAGTCCCAATGTTACCTTCATTGAGAGAGAGAGAGAGAGAGAGAGAGAGAGAGAGAGAGAGAGAGAGAGAGAGAGAGAGGAGAATGAGAAAGAATGAAAGCGAAGGAAAGCAAGCCACAAATAAATAAGATGCCTGGTTCTGTAAGCTTAAAGGTTAAATGTGGATTATTGCGTATTTGCCCAGTAAATCAGTTTCTTAGAATGCCTGGCTAAGTCCAATAGATTAGCTAATGTCTGTGTACACACAATATCTGTTAGTCTAATAAAGGCTCACATGGCTCCATTTGTACCTGGCACTGTGACAAGCACGCGGGCCCCAGCTGCCTGGTACCTCACGTCAGTACTAGGTAGCGCTTCACACCTGGAACCAGCAGCCAGGCGGCCCAGGGCTCAGCCCTCACCAGGTTACCTAAAAATGCACTTGTGTGGCTTCAGCAGCAGCAGGGAAGTAATCTGTTTGTGACAGTTTTTACTGCATTTGTCCGTCTTCCAAAAAAAAGGCCGATTTTGTATGAATCTGGCGCTAAAACGAAATAGTCCATGTGAGCAAATCCTCTTCCTTTGAAAGTCACATGTTTCTTTTTGTTTCATCAAAAAGTGCCCCTCTTAAAGGATCCCAGGTTGTCCGCTGTCTATTAAGAGTGAGCACCTGATTTTTAGGAGGGCTGTGCTTGTTGTAATGGAGTTCCCATTTGGGTACTAAAGAGCTGTCTGGGACCTTGATTTTCATTTAAATGTGTAAAAGGGAGCACACACTGTCCAGATAAAAATAGGTTCTCTCTCTGAGACACTAAGTGGGGAATGGAATCTTTCTTAAAATTCATTTTTCCAAGTACCTTAACCAAACAAAGAAGATTCAAATCTTAGAGTTAAAAGCAAAACTAATTGAAATAGATATGACAGGAAACATGAAAAAAGTGCAGGGTGAATTCAGAAAGTTTGATTTGTCTTCAATATAATGAGATCAAAAATACGTTTATTACAAGGGAAAGTTGACCCCTTATCTACTTAAAAAGGTAGTTTAAAATAATTTGTCTCCCAACCACCATGCCTTTGTTTATTTTTAAAAATACGCTGTCATTATAAACAGCACTGGCTCTGAGGACACGGCACCTGCGAGTCAGGCTGACTTGAGCAGAAGGAAAAGGCCACTTAGCCCAGTAGAGGCTGCAGGGTTGAAGCTGGGAAAGACGTCACTAGCCCATGAGAGGAAGGGTCCGCAGGGAGGTCGAGGAGATGAGAACAGTCAGGCTCTGTGGACGCTTACTGGTCACCAATTAAAGTCCAGGCCGTGCTGGCCTGGGCGGGGGACAGAGCAGCCAGGAGGAGCAGGGCAGGCTGTGGGAGGAACCCCCCCTGGAGTTTCCAGAAGGAACCCGCCTGGGGACCCATTTTAGCTTCTGACTACCAGAACTGTGACGTAATAAATGTGTGTTGGTTCAAGCCACCAAGGTATGTAGTGGTTTATTATATCAGCAACAGGAAACGAATTCTGTCCTTTTGAAGGGTGGGATGGAACCAATTAAGTGCATTGAAAATTGGCAAATGGAAGTAAGAATCATGCATGGACCACGCCTTTCTGCATGATCAGCGCCAATGGTTATCTAGACAACAGACACAAATAAATTGACATATTCAAGCCCACAAATGAACAGAAAATGTAAAGATATCATTATTTCACAATTTTAACAAATTAGTGGCTATAGTTCTCAAGCTCCAATGGCTGCTGATGTCACAACAGAAAGAAAATATCACCATTAGTTTTGCAAAAAGAAAACAAAACAACAACCACCCAACCAAACTCTGCATCTGATTAGTTCTCTAAATACCAGGTTACCTAAAATACAGGGAGAGAGCAACCCTAAAAACCCCACCATGAGGATGCAGAGGGCACCATGTGTCATGGACGTGGCAAGGACTGAGTCGTAAGAGAGATCAAGGAAGAAAATTCAACATTTAGACACTAGGGACCTATTTTTTAAAACTAGCAGAAATAAAATAAACTGTTAGAAATGTTTCTTTAAGTGATAAAACACTAAAGAAACCCCAAGAAGGAATTATGCTGAAAGTTAAGATGGTGGTTACTTTTAGTGGGAGGAGGGGTCGTGAGGGGACCAGCTAGTGGGGGCGGGCGGAGGCCCATCTCCACAGCAAGTGTGCCTTACAGT